>NW_022103942.1:9318351-9329332 GCF_000313985.2 Echinops telfairi
CGGCAACAAATGTATAGATGTGCTGTACACAATTGATCTATGTATTGTGATGAATTGTATGAGCCCCAATAAATTGATTTAAAAAAAAAAGAAGTATTTTAAACCAATTCTGTTGTTGAAACTTTATCACATGACTACCTTTCAGGCAGAGAGTAGTTCCGTATTCTTGTAAAATGGCTGAATATTAAAGTATTCGGTGCTTTTCTCTTTATAGCAGTAAGTGCACTGAGGCATAATTCTCCACGGTTTGACACAGATGTGTATTTTGTAATGATAATGGTCAATCTTTGCTAAGATGGAGAATGGTGTCTGAAATACTGATGAACCACCTTAATTGATTCTCTGGCAGGTTGTCACATAGCTTGTGGAGTATAAATGGAAGAAAAAGAAACCCAAATATAAATCTAGCACTGAAAATAAAACCTACATTAAAATACTTTATATACTTGGCTAACATTAACACATCAATATAACCTTTATGTTCATAGAACTCTGTTAAAATTGACATATGTTTTATCAGTAGATTTTTTAGTCGTTTTTTTTTCATCCACAGCATCCATGGAATGACCATGATCATCAATTTTAGTAAAAATCTATGCCCTGAGTACTAGACAATGTAAGACGTATGTCAGCATTACCATGCCCAAACAATATAAGTGGTTTATTCTAATAATTTATAACACTGATCTGCTTTCTCCTAAATTACCTAGAGATTGACTTATTCTTTCTCCAATTTCTTGGTAGGAAACAGGTTTGCAAGGTGATGTTAATAAATGCATTTTATTATAACAGGCTATTGATAAAATATTTTAATAGTATAGTACCTGACTTTAAAGGACCACTGTTTGCAGCTGACACTTAGGTGGTATGCATATAAATCCACATTGAAGTCAGGGAAGTGTCAAACAAAAATAATATATCTTAATGTAAATTAGAAGGATCTTTGGGTTATACCTATAATGATTCACTCCTTTTCCCTTTTTATGGTTATGAATTGACTTGCTAGTACCGTTACAGACTCAGATCTTTCTCAAATACTTGTTCCTATGCTCCATTGCACATTCCAGTTTAGAAATCATGTTTTACCACGTTTTGTGTATTCAAAAATATATATTGTATATAAACGGTGCTTAATAAATATTTATAGATAAAGTATCAGCATGTACTAAATTCCATTACAAAGAAAGTTGACCCAACAGAATGTGCAAATTATAGAACAATATCATTGAGAACACATACAAGTCATATTTTGCTGAAGATCATCTAACAACAGTTGCCGCATTGACAGGGAGCTTCCCGAGGTTCAGTCTGGATTCAGAATAGGATGTGGAACAAGAGATATCATTGTTGATGTCAGATGGGTCTTGGGTGAAAGCAGAGAATACCAGGAACAAGTTTACTTCTCTTTTATTGACTTCACAAAGACAGTCAACTGAGTGGACCATAACAAACTATGTATAGCTTTAAGAAGAACATGAATTCCGGAATACTTAATTGTGATCATGCAGAACCTGTACATGGATCAAAAGGCCTTTGTATGACTAAAACAAGGGAATACAACATGGTTTAAAATCAAGAAGGGTGTGCATCAGGGTTGTATCTTTTTACCAAGTGTTTTCCATCGGTATGCCTAGCAAATAATCAGAGAAATTGGATCATATGAACAAGAATGTGACATCATGGTTGGAGGAAGTCTTCTTAAAATGTTCAATAAGCAGATGATACAACCTTGCTTATTGAAAGTCAGGAGGACTTGAAGCACTTGCTGACGAAGATCAAGGATTGCAGCTTGCTGAAAGTGTTTACTGATGAAGAACAAATAGTTCAGCCCTTAGAATGGATTATATATACCTAAACATAAAGGAAACAAAATTCTTCCCAATTGGAGCATTATGCTACATCATTATAAATAAAGGAAGTATTGAAGTTGGCAAGCATTTAATTTTACTTGAATACACAATCAGTGATCATGGAAACAGTAGTCAAGGAATCAAACAATGTGTTGCATTAAGTAAATTTGTGGCAGAAGGCCTCTTGAGAGAGTTGAAGAGCAGAGATGTCACCTTGAGGATTAAAGTACACTTGACCCAAGTCATATTTTCAATTTCCTCATATGTATGTGAATGGTGGGCAATTGAATAAGAAAGATCAGAGAAGAATTTGTGCATTTGAACTATGGAAGAAGTACAGTGGGAATGATGCTTAGAAGTAAAGATGATGAGATTTTGCTGCACATGCTTTACATTCCTTGTGTTTGTGCGTGCAGGTGTGTGTGTTTGTGTTTACACTCACTCTCTATCCTGTCTCATTCTTTGAACATGTTATCAGGAGGGACCAATCTTGGAAAAGGATACTGTGCGTTGTAAGCTAGGGAGTTAATGGAAAAACAGGAAGATTCTCAATGAGATAGATGTACCATATATACTCAAGTATAAGCCAACCCAAATATCAGCCAAGGCACCTAATTTTACCACAAAAACTGCATAAAAACTATGCTGAAAAATTCAGCGTATACATGAGTATATATGGTACATGGCAGGTACAACAATGGACTTAAACATAGGAATATTTGTAAAAAGGAGCAGTCAATGTTTCATTTGATTGTGCTAGGATAACTATGAGTCAGAAAAAACTTGAGAGCTCCTAATAACACCAACAATATGATTGCCATCAATTTGATACACACATACAAACACACAAATACATACAAACATATTACAGGATGGGAAACAGATAATAAGCTAGTAACATTTGTGATAATAAGCTAGTAACATTGTGATAATTGAAATGAGGAAAGAAAATCAGGGAAATGTTATCAAACAATGGCTATGTAGGAGGAAATGGGAGGTGATTTTAGAATATTCTCTACTTTATAATGTTTTTATGTGCATTTTGATCTTATCCTTAAAATAAAATTTTTAAGAAAAAGACATTTCTCATTCTATTTATCATCTATCAATAAATCTATTTATCTTTGCGTGTGTGTGTGTGTGTGTGTGTGTGTGTGTGTGTAACATTAAGCCGGGTCTATAATTTTGTTTTAGGTTGAAAAAGAGATAAATGAATCTGATTTTTCCAGTGTTTGCGGCCACCGACAAAGAAAAAGAAAAGAAAAATTATCATATCGCTAAATTAAAGCCCACATGGAAGCAGCACACCAACATGTGTGATCATGAAGGGCCAAAGGGACCAGCCTTTAAACACCAAAGGCAGGGAGAAAAGTCATATCCTTGTCAATGAGGGTGGTGCGCGATGGAGACCCAATGTCCATCTCCAGACAACTGGACATACCTTGCAGAGGGGTAGTGGGGAGATGAGTCACTTAGGGTACAGTATAGCAACAATGAAGCTCACAATCTTCCTCTAGTTCTTAAACGCTTCTTCCCCCCAACTACCAGGACCCCAGTTTCGCCTTGCAGACCTGGTTAGACCAGATGATGCACAGCGGTACAGAGGGGAATTGGAAGCGCAGGGAATGTAGGACGGAAGAAACTCTCAGGACCGGGGGTGAAGGGGGCGATATCAGGAGGGAAAGGGGAGGTAGTAAGGGGGAATGGATCACAGGGAGCCACATATGGCCTCCTCTCTGGGGGACGGGCAGCAGCGGGGTGGGTGAAGGGAGGCGCCGGACAGTGTAATGTAAGATACAAAAATAATTTATAAATTATTAAGGGTGCATGGGGGAAAGGGAAGGGGAGGGGGGAAAATTAAAAAAAAAAGGAAAATGAGCGCATTCCGGGAACCCAAGAGGCAAGAAAATTTTGGGAATGATGAGGGCAACAAATGTATAGATGTGCTTTACACAATTGATCTATGTATTGTGACGAATTGTATGAGCCCCAATAAATTGATTAAAAAAAAAAAAATTAAGCTAACATAAATGAACTACATTTAAGCATGCTTGCTTCAAGGCTTGAATTAAGGTTCATGGCAGGTCTTATTTTACTTGAACAAGTTTACCACCTTTAATCACATTCCTACAAAACTCAGTGCATCCCAATAAATATAGTTAATGATTTTTCTGAAGGTTGCATAGACAGACAGTACTATATATCTCTTTGTAGAACTGTGAAAACCTTTTCTGACTGAAACTCTTTGCAGCTGGCTTGAGTTTCTTCCAGCAAGTTACTTAATGTTATTTTAACATTTATCATCCAATAAACTTCAAAATTCTGTTAATTTATATAATAACCATATCACTTACCTGATTAAAACTCACCAATGATCCTCACTGGTATTAGAATTCAACGGGAAATCCTCAGAATGGCTTACAGGATTCTAAAACTCTAACCCTTGCAGGGCTCCTTGAGCATCCTCTTGGTCCACCCTTCATATTCATTCACTTTGTGATAACCACCTTGGCCTATTTTCTGCTCCTTGGACAGGGTAAACTCTTTCTGCCGCAGGGTATTTACACATGGTGCTCTCGATTTTCATTTGAATGTCACCTAATCACCCTTCTATTGGTTGTGTACTTCCAGTATCTCTGCAGTTGACATATTTTAATTTCTTGTTAGCCTTCACCAGCAATGTGTTTCTACTACACACACATGAGAGTGATTAACAAAAGTATTACTAGTAAGGTTCCACATAAGCACCTTCGTGGTGTAGTGGGTTATGTGTTGGCTGGCTAACTGCAAGGTCAGCTATTCAAAACCACAAGCCACTCAAGAGAAAGATGAGGCTTTCTACTCCCGAAAAAAATGAGGAGCTTATACCAAGGGCTCAAGTAGAAAGAAAAGGCTTTCAGAATGAGGATGGCAACAAGTGTACAAATATGCCTGACCCAAGGGATGGATGTATGGGTTGTGATAAGAGTTGTCTAAGCCTCCAATAAAAGGAGTTAAGAAGGAAAAAAAATTCGTCTCAGAAACTCATGGGAGCAATCCTACTCGGTCCTATATGGTTGCCGTGACTCTATGGCAGTGAGGTTTGCTTGTTTGAATAAGGTTCCAGCTTATATGTGCAGGGTTTATGCCAAACAAAGTGCATTCAAACCTGTCTTCACCATCAGTGGATGAGTGTTCTATAATTCATACACTTGTCTTCATCTCGTTTGTTGTTAATAGATGCTATCGAATTGGTTCTGACTCATAGAGAGCCTATGTAGAAAAGAACAAAATACTACCAGGTGCTGCTCCATCTGCACAATTGTTCTTATGTTTGAGCCTATTACTGCAGCCACTGTGTCCATTCGTCTCATTAGGGTACCTTGTAGAAAAGCTCCAACCAATATAGAGTCTTCTGAGGAGAGCTCCTGGGCCAGTTCGTTGTAAGGTTGACAGGTCACTTTGAGCTATGGGCAATGTATGGGGGAATTCAAGGGGACAATCTTGGTAGATTTTTCTCAAAGCTTCAAGGCAATCTTGGCAGCTTATTATGAAGAAACTTTAGAAAAAACCTGAAGATTATATCGGTGAAACAAAAGAGGCCAGCTGTATTGTTCCAAGGAATTTTTCTCCCATCATGATAATGCAGCTGCTCCTTCTTTGCGAGTAGTAAGTTGTCTTAGGGAAGGTGGGGCTGAAAGGGGGAACCGATTACAAGAATCTACGTATAACCTCCTCCATGAGGGATGGACAACAGAGAAGTGGGAGAGGGGAGACGTCGGACATTGTAACATATGACATAATAATAATTTATGAATTATGAAGGGTTCATAATGGAGGAGGAGGGGGGAGTGAGGGGCAAAATGAGGAGCCAATATTAAGGGCTCAAGTAGAAGGCAAATGTTTTGAGAATGATGATGGCAACAAATGTACAAATGTGCTTGACACAATGGATGGATTGTGATAAGAATTGTACGAGTGCCCAATAAAATGATTAAAAAAAAAAGAATTTCTTTGAGCAACCCTACTTTATCTGCCTTACAGCTTTGATTTTACACCTTCTGACTTCTTTTTCTTTCCCAAACCCAAAGAACAGTTTAAAAAAACAACAACAAAAAAACATTATTTGAGTTTCTGGAGGATGCTAAGGTGCTGTGTTGACCTGGTGTAAATTGAAGAACATATAATTCTTCAGGGAAAAATGGTTAGCGAGCTGGAAACACTGCTTCAGCTACGTATAGGCCTAGATGGAGGATATGTTGAGAAACAATAGCTTGACAACTTTATGTTGCTTTTCAATAAACATTTCTATGATTTTATAGTGATACTTTTAAAACATATACTTGATATGTGAATATAATCTTACACACATCTATCCTGATTTTAAACCATGCATCAAACTTAATACAGCTCCCTACTCTGGTCTTGGATTTTATTGTTTACAATTCTTGGGTTAAAACATGTTTTATGATAGACTTCTCATTGCTCTATAATCAGAGAGTTTCATGAATATAGCTATACCTATTTATGTGGTGTTCAACATGATGTTTGCTTCCTGTTTGAGTGCCTCATAGACATTCATTCAGCAGTCATTTATAGCTAAACACATTCTTCGATCTGTGGGTTCAAAGATGAATAAGAAACAGTCTTTAACTTTGAGGAACTCAGTCTGATGTAATGAAATTGCTTTAATTGAAAAATAACATTTTAGTTTGATAATATAAGTTATCTGACAGTTTACAAACTAAAATTCTGCCCCCCGCCCCCAAATCAATTAAAACGAGTTTGTAAGTGAAGCTGTCGGGTGCTGAGGATTTGCCTTTGCCCTTTGCCAGATGTGATCTCTAGCAGGTTGCTGAACTGCCACGTGTAACATTTTCATTATCTGTAAAGTTCAAATAATAATAATACCTGTCTTACAAGACTTTTGTGAAGTGAGTTAATAAAATAATCCATGCAAGGTACTTATCAATAAGTAATCAGGACTATTGCTGTTGTTATTATTTTAGAATTTCTTCCACACATGCAGACTGATTTTTTTTTGAATAGGAAAAAAATGTTTCAGGAGTCAGGTTAAAAGATTTCAATATCTTAGTTCAGCTTCTAATGGGAAGTAAGTAAAAAATATTGCACCTAGGGTGCCAATTAATACATGTATGAGATTATTATAAAGAAAACACGTTCAAACATACCTCTGCAATCAATGGGTATCTGCAAACAATCTTTCAATCTTTTTTAAAATCATTTTATTAGGGGCTCATACAACTCTTATCACAATCCATACATCCATCAATTGTGTAAAGCACATTTGTACATTCATTGCCCTCGTCATTCTCAAAACATTTGCTCTCCACTTAAGCCCCCAGCATCAGGTCCTCATTTCCCCCCTCCCCACTCCCTCATGAGCCCTTGATAATTTATAAGTTATTATTTTGTCATATCTTGCCCTGTCCAATGTCTCCCTTAACCCACTTTTCTGTTGTCCTTCCCCCAGGGAGGAGGTCACACATAGTTCCTTGTATTAAAGGCACCTGGAAAAAGGCCAATCAATACAGGAGTTTATAAGGGGATCTGCTGGGCCAGTAAAATTCAAGTAAGAGAGGTTATCTCAGAAGGTTATAGCAACTGTTTTTTAGGAGGGATCTCAATGGGGTAATGTTACTAAATTTTCTTGAAAGACTTAGAATAATCACAAGGATTTATTATGAAGAAGTTTGAAGAAAAAAGAGGAAGACCCTACATGAGATGGGTTGACAGTGACTGTAATCATATGTTCAAATATAGCGATGGCTATGAGAATGGTGCAGGATTGGTCACTCTTTTCGTTCTGTCCTGTGTAAGTCTGAACCCACCTAACAACAGCAACAAAATCAAGATACATGACTCCAACTTAAAAATATATATATATTGCATTAAAATAATAGGAACCTTTATTAAAGAAATATCAAGATGACAAGCTATTATTTCTTACCATATAATCCATCTAGGATAGAAACCTCTATCAAACAAAAATATCAAAATGTCAAGATAGGTTTCTCACCATCTCGTCCAGCTAGGTTCCCAAAGAATTCTGAGCTCTTCAATTCATACTGCATTAAAATGGCCATTTTGAAATGCCTGAGAAACTTCTGTTTATTGATACAGGGTTTGAAATAATGAGATCCAACCCAACCATGCGTGTGAGGATGGTACAGCCCTGGGCAGTGCTTCATTATGATGTGCATAGGCATGATTTGACTTGAAACTGACGAGAGCATCTAACCAGAGCAACACTTTATCAAGCACTTCTTTTGGTTCGATTATCCTCATTTTACTGATGAGGAAAGTTAGACTTTACGGAACTTAAGGCCATGAAACAAATGGGACTTGGATTCCTACTCATACGGGTCTGATTCTAAACCTTCTGTTTAAAATTAGATGTCATACAGATTTCTACATTCGGCACATCTTGAATGATCTTCCCCATGGAATGTGTCACATTCCCTTTATATTGAAACCGATGTTTGGATTTCACTTTTCAGATGCTGCTAGCGAATCCCTTTAGCTACCTTCCATAAATTAGCCATGATTAAGTGTTTAGATCACATTTGATGTTTTAATTAAAGAAAATTAAATAAATTATGTGTGCTTGAATGTGTACACATGCACATGTTTCATTTCCTTCCATATGCTGCCCTCTTCCCTGTCACTCTGTGGTATAGTTGGTTGGGTTGGTGAGCACTGTGGTTTTCCACCCTCTCTTTCTTCATGGCAAGTCACTTTTGGAGCCCAAACGCTTTCCAGGTAATCCGAAATGACTCTCCCCCTCCCCACCGTCTTCACATGAATGTTGAATTGCTTTCGAAAAAGTTCTTGCTGACTTTGTCTGGTGGTAGTGACACTGCATGCTAAAATACCTTTCAGTTTCTTATTTATTGTAAATTCATGCCAGTACATATTGAGATGAGTATCAGCGCAATAAAGTGGTAAGAATTCCAAGCATTGAATTTTTTTTCCATTTAGTCAAAAACTCATTTCAATGTATCCATTTTAAAATAGTTGAGGAAAACTCCTGATAACAGAAGAATAAACCCCAAAATTGGCTTATCTTAATTTAAAGCTATACTGTCTTTGTTACAGTATGTGAGATGTGGAATAATTGATTATAAATTAATACTCAAAACTCTGTATCACTAAAATATATTTTGATAAGCAACCATTATATACTGCTCAGTGTTTGTGTAATGAATATACATGTGATTCAAATTCTGAGAGACTATTAGAAATTAATGTGATACCAAATGTCAGCAGTATTGGTAAATCAACACATACGGGTTTTGAAGCCTAATGTATTACTGGGCAAGATGACTTTAACATCAGAGCTGTTTGTTATTTTCTTGTTAGTGAAACATCTTATCCTGTAGAAAAAGAATGAAACCTGGCTTTATATCAACTAGTAATGGAATTTAACATTAAAATCACATTGCTTGGTGAAATTTTATCTATTCTCCTTGTGAATATTTACAAATTACTGAGACTTTAAATATAAACTTGATACTTTACTGCTAAGGCTTTAACAGCTTTAGATCCAAAATTATACGTCCTTCTCTCTTAGATTTTATACTACCACCTGTCTAATTGGTATACAGAGTATCAGATGCCACCAGGAATAATCAGCGTATGCTTCTTCAAGTTATAGTGGCATAGATATTGACATACTTAGCTCTATGTAACCTTAGCAATTTCCCATCTTGATTAGTTGTAATAGTGGAGCCACCACTTGGATACTGATAGTGTACCTTTGATAAATACCAAGACTTGGGACTGTGGCCAGCCCCCTAGACCTCTCCACTGGTTCCCTACTCCACACTGGAATGTTGCATTCACACCTTGGAGCACAGGTTTGAAGTCTGGTCACTCTTTCCCTGTGGAGATAAAAACAATACTCTCCCCTTGGGTGGGTTAGAGCCCTGTGCCCCCACTACCCATTTCTTCCTTATTTTCATCAGTTTTTTTCCTTTTCCCACCTCCTCCCCAGTTGTCTACCATGTGCATCCCTGCATTTGATCTGGTCCCTACCGTACTACCTGGTCCTCACCCCAAGAATGTTTGTATACAATAGCTTTTCCCTATGCCCCTTTTGCATTTTTAAAGCTTACCTCAGCATACTCAGGTTGTACTTATCCCTTTGTGCCTGACTTATTTTGCTTAGTATGATTTCCTCCAGTTCTTCCCATACAGCGATGTGCTTCATATGTTCATCACTGATTTTTAATGATGCATAGTACTCCATTGTATGTATATACCACCGTTTTTTAATCCAATTATCAGTTGATGGAAATTTGGGTTGATTCCACTTCCTTGCAATTGTGAACTGTGTCGCAATGAATATTGGATCATAGATGTCTGGCCATGGTTTGTTTCTTGCCTCTTCTGGGTGTATGCCCAGTAGGGGGATTGCTGGGTCATATGGTAACTCGATTTCCATCTGTTTTAGATATCACCAGATCGATTTCCATAGTGGTTGTACATACTTACAAGTCCACCAGCAGTGGATGAGAGTTCCTGTCTCCCCACAGCCCCTCCCACACTTGTTGCTTTCTGATTTTTTGAATTTGGCTACCTTTGAGGGTGTTAGGTGGTACCTCATTGTTGTTTTAATATGCATTTCTCTTATGGCTAAAGATAGGGAACATTTTCCCATATGTTTCTTGGCTATTCTGATTTCTGCCCCTGGGAAACTTCTGTTGAAGTTCTTTGCCCATCTCTCAAGTGGGCTATTCGTTTTTTTTTTCTTTTTGGAAGCTAGAAGAGTAATGTAGATTTTAGTAATAAGGCCTTTGTCTGATGTGTCATTGTTAGAGATCTTTTCCCAGTCCATGGACTCACTTGTTACTCTCTTGGTGAATTCTTTTGATGTACACAGGTATTTTATCTTCGTGGACACCTGCCCCTCCCCCCAGAAGAATTTATTTCAAAGGTCGGCATTGAATCTGCAGCTCCAGGAGAGGGACATATCTGATCAGAGCACATGGGAGCAGATGAAGGGGGAGTAGGAGAGAGTGGAGCACACCCTGGCCCACCAGGCCTTGAGGATGATGATCCCAATTAGAGCAGCCAGTTCACAGAGAGGACCACATGGCCAGCCCCACTATGAGACATGATGCCCCTCA
>NW_022103942.1:9330861-9340141 GCF_000313985.2 Echinops telfairi
AAGATATGACAAAATAATAATCTATAAATTATCAAGGGTTCATGAGGGAGGCGGGCATGGGGAGGGAGGGGAAAATGAGAATCTGATGCCAGGGACTTAAGTGGAGAGCAAATATTTTGAGAATGATGAGGGCAATGAATGTACAAATGTGCTTTGCACAATTGATATAAGTATGGATTGTGAAAAGAGTTGTATGAGCCCCTATTAAAATGATAAAAAAAGAATTTCAGACATTAAAAAAGATCATATAATAGATTAAATAAAATCCATCCTTTTGCTACTTTTGCTTTTTTATATTTGTATTTTAATAAATCTGACTATATAAAGATTTTTTTAAAAATAAAATAAAATAAATAAATACCAAGACTTACAATTACATGTGCTACCAAGACTTTACAATATGGTTAGGGGTTTCATTTAATGGTGCTTAAAGAATCAAATGAGGTTTGCGTTGATTCCTTTACTGATTAAAAAATAATTATCATCAGTTTACAGTATTGTATTAACCAGATCCAGAAAGTTCTCAGTCTAGCAGATAGCAGGTAAAAATAGACAGAATTTATAACCAATTTACAAAGTGATAATCAGAGAAGTCTTTAGTACTGTGTTGTAACATTACCGTATATTTACAGTCACTTGTTATTCTTTCCTTAGATTTCCTCTTTTACTGCTGAGATTAACAAAGCAATAAAGAATTTTAAATGGAGATGAGTGTTTTAAGTGAAATAAAAAAAATAATTCAAATTCTGTAGATTGACATTCAAAATCCTCACAAACTAGCATTTACAACTCTTTCCAGATTTATCTTAATGTATGCATATATATGAAGCTCCAGCACGTTTCTGTCAGTTTGCCATACTATGGTGGCTTGTGTGTTGCTGTCATACTAAAAATTATTTCACTTGTATTTCAAATACCTGTAAGGTCACTCAAAGTGAATAATTTTATTGGAGCTTCCAGACTAAGAACAGACTAAGAAGAAGGAATAAGGTGTCCACTCTGAGTGATAAGACAACGTAAACCTTATTAATAGCAGTGGAACATTGTTGGATATAATGAAAATCTTATGTTAAAGAAGATGGAAATAATTGATGCATTTGAATTATGGTGCTGGCAGAAGAACAAAAAATTCTGTCTTAGAATAAATACAGCCTGAATGCTCCTTGGAATTAGGGATGGCGAGCTTTTGTGTCATGTAATTTGAACATGTAATCAAGAGAGAACAATCCCTGCAGGACACTATGCATGACACTGTGGACAGATGGTGAAAAAGAGGAACTTTCTTAATGAGATGGCTTGACCCAGTACAGGTCAATGGGCTCAAGCATAAGAATGATTGTGCAGGACAGGACAATGTGTTCTTCCATTGGGCATATGATCACTATGAGTCAGAACCAACCTAATAGTACCTAACCAACAAATACATGAAACTTTCACTTAGAGAAAGCTGATTTACTCGCTCCATTCCAGATATGATTATAGAAGTTCATATGTATGCTTGTGTTCATAATAATAACTACCATATATTAAGCACTTGGAATCCCTGGGTGGTACAAACAGTCAATATTCTCAGCTGCTAACTGAAAGACTGGAGTTCAAGTTCACTCACAGGAGCCTTGGAAGAAAAGCCAAACAATGTACCTTGAAAAATCCTTCCAGTTACATCTCAATGGATCACAGTTCTACTCTGACACACTTGGTATCCAATAATTTTATTGGAGCTTCCAGACTAAGAACAAGGAATAAGGTGTCCACCTCTGAGTGATAAGACAACGCAAACCTTATTAATAGCAGTGGAACATTGTTGGATATAATGAAAATCTTCATTATATCTTTCACAGATGGTGAAAAAGAGGAACTTTCTTAATGAGATGGCTTGACCCAGTGCAGGTCAATGGGCTCAAGCATAAGAATGATTGTGCAGGACAGGACAATGTTTTCTTCCATTGGGCATATGATCACTATGAGTCTCTTGGATACCAAGAGTCAGAATAGACAGTAATAATTGATTGTTGGTTATTAAGCACTTCTGCCTTTCTTGCCTTATTGTACTTAACCTTCATGACTCTATAAAATAGGGGTTCTCGTATCTCCATTTAACACATGGGATTACTGAAAGAGGGTCTTCAAGAAGTTAAGGATTTTCCCAATGTCACACAATAAATAAATGGTAGAGTCAAGTTCCCAGCACACTTTTACCATATCCCAAATAGTCAATTTTTAATCATGATATGAAACAGCTCAAATTATTTCTTATCTCTGGTAAACCTCTGAAAATCTGCCCCAGCTAGTTTATTCATTTAAACCTTTTCAAACTTTAATGTCTAGGTGTCAGCTTCTTTAAGATGCCTTTCATTAATGATTCTTAACATTGTCACTCTCTTCCTTTCTTTCCCCTTGCCTTTTTAAAATTATTTAATCATTCTATTGGGGGCTCATACAACTCTTATCACAGTCCATACATACATCCATTGTGTCAAGCACATTTGTACATTTTTTACCCTCATCATTCTCAAAACATTTGCTTTCTACTTGAGCCCTTGGTATCAGCTCCTCATTTTTCCCCTCCCTCCCTGCTCCCATCTCCCTCATGAACCCTTGATAATTTAAAAATTACTATTATTTTGTCATGTCTTGCACTGTCTGACATCTCCTTCACCCATTTTTCTGTTGTCCAAACCCCAGGGAGGACGTTATATGTAGATCCTTGTAATCGGTTCCCCCTTTCCAACCCACCCTCCCGTATACTCCCAGTATCACCACTCATACAATTGGTCCTAAAGGGATCATCTGTCCTGGATTCCCTGTGTTTCCAGTTCCTATCTTTACCAGTGTACATCCTTTGGTCTAGCCATATTTGTAAGGTAGAATTGCGATCATTATAGTGGAGGGGGAAGAAGCATTTAGGAACTAGAGGAAAGTTGTGTGTTTCTTTGTTGCTACACTGCACCCTGACTGGCTCTTCTCCTTTCCGTGACCCTTCTGTAAGGGGATGTCCAGTTGCCTACAGATGGGTCTTGGGTCCCCAATCTGCACTCCCCCTTATTCACAGTGATTTGATGTTTTGTTCTCTGATGCCTGATACCTGATCCCTTCGACACCTCATGATCATACAGGCTGGTGTGCTTCTTCCAGGTGGGCTTTGTTGCTTCTGAGCTTGGTGGCCGCTTGTTTACCTTCAAGTCTTTAAGAACCCAGATGCTATATCTTTTGATAGCCGGGCTCCATCATAGTTCACACTGACTTTATCATAGATACATTAATTGTTTAACACTATCTTGATATATAATTATTTTTTTAACCCTGTCATTGATCCCTGACTTTATTGTAAACATAGGATCTCTATGAGTCAGAACTGATTCCATGGCAGTGAGTTTAATGAGTATAGACAATGGCTTTTAAAACTATCTACAATTTCAACATCTAGCATTCCATCGTACATATTACTTGCTGAACAAATTTGTGATTAATAAATAGATTGATTGAATGAAAGAATATATGCATCACGATATTAGAATGCAGCATATAGCTTCTATTCTGAAGAGTTTATAGACAAAACACTAGAATTTTTGATAGGTGTGATGTTTAGAGTTTATGTCAAGTAGACACTTTATGTAAAGTCAAAGTAGGTGCAGAGCTCAATCTATCAATCAGGTTATAGCCTAAGGACACCTCCTTGGGTGTGTGGCCTTTTAATAGAAAACCCCAGAGCAGAGTTAAATGCTCTGGCCCCTTCACCTTCTACTGGATCTACCTCCTGTATCTGGTTCATTGATCTCTTTTTCTGTTGCCCGCCAACCCCAGGAACCATCAGCAGACTGCTAATTTTGCATTCATTTGGCTAGCCTTGGATTCAAGGTTAACCTCTGCATCCACCAGTCTGTGTCCTTCCTGCCTCATCACCCTGCTTGCAATCATCAGCTTCCACACAAATCAGGAAAAGCCTCTATCTTACTTGTGAACTATAGACTTGAACTGAACTGCATTTACCTATGCATATAACTGTGCAAGTCATCTTTATGTAAATCTGTTTCTATATATGTACACATACAAGTGTTACTGGAGAACCAAACCTGACACACTTGGTACTATGAATGGTTCAAGAAAAACAGAATCATAAAAATGAGTTTGCCAAATTAGCTCTCAAGTCTAACGAAGTTGCAGATATCGAGAACTCCATCTCTATCTCTGTCGGTATAGATAAGTCTATTACTATTAAAGAAAACTAAAAATCTCACTGTCGTCTAGTCCACACAAATTTATAGTGACCCCCTGTGTTTTTCTGAGACTGTAATTGTTTACTGGAGTAGAAAGCCCAGTCTTTCTCCCACAGAGCTTCTGATGGTTTCAAAATGCCAACCATGCAGATCGCAGCCCAATGCTTAACCACTACACTATAAGGGCTACTACCACTGTTAAAGAGTGCACTCTTTTATGATTAACCACGATGTTTAATAACACATAGACAGTTCATCTGTTGTCAAAATACTTCATGTGCACTAACTACTGAATTATTTTGAAAATCATTTTATTGGGGGCTCATACAACTCTTATCACAACCCATACATACATCCACTGTGTAAGCACATTTGTACATTTGTTTCCATCATCATTCTCAAAACATTTGCTTTCTACATGAGCCTTTGGTATCAGCTCCTCATTTTGTTCCCCTCCTTTCCTACTCCCCACTCCTCCACGAACCCTTGATAATTTATAAATTATTATTATTTTGTCATATCTTACACCGTCCAACATCTCCCTTCACCCACTTCTCCACTGTCCGTCCCCCAGAGAGGAGGTTATATATAGATCCTTGTAATTTGTTCCCCCTTTCTCCTTCACCTTCCCTCCACCCTCCCGGTATCACCACTCTCACCACTGGTCCTGAAGGGATCATCTGTCCTGGATCCCCTGTGTTTCTGGTTCCTATCTGTACCAGTGTATATCCTCTGTTCCAGTCAGATTTGTAAGGTAGAATTGGGATCATGTTAGTGGGTGGGAGGAATCATTCAAGAGCTAGAGGAAAATTCTATGTTTCATCATTGCTGCACTGAACCCTGATTTGCTTGTCTCCTTCCAGCGACCCCTCTGCAAGGGGATGTCCAATTGCCCACAGATGGGTCCTGGGTCCCCACTCTACACTCCCCCTCATTCAAAATGCTATGATTTTTTTGGTCTTTGATTATTTATGAAAGCCAGGCATGACAGTAGGAACTTCCCTAATTAATTTAAGACACTTGGCTACAATGGGACTCTGTGGGTACTTCACTCAAGTGGCAGCACTCAATCTACAGACAAGGTGGTTTGGGTTACCATAATAGACAACAGAATCAAAATAGTAATCAAAATTGTCTGATCAATATGGAGCTATAGAGCATTAACTATTTTAGCAGGGTGTCCCCAGGACTGAAATAGATAGAAAACCTACTAAATATCTACTTGTCCTTTACAAACAGCAATTCTAATCCAGGTGAATGACAGTCTAACTTAAAATGGCAGAATAGAGAGTCACGAACCCTGAATTAATTCCCAAACTTCAGCCAGTTTACAGAGCCACAACTGCTTGAATGGAGGGTGGGAAAGCCAGGTCCATTTGAGAAGGGATCTCATGACACCACCAGAGGTTTACACAGTTAGTCTTTCTTCCAGTGTTCCCCAAAGGGATCTGTGATCTTTAGCAAGAGTCACTATTCATTAGGAGAAAATAAATAAAATCAGATTTTTCAGAGATTACTGGATACTAGCTGTAAATTGACATTGATTCCAGTAGACACAAAGCTGTTTGATGGCCCATCAGTCAGAGTGGAAATGTATTAATAAAGTTATTAATGAAAACTTACTCAGGTTTGTCTCACATTGGGTTTAGTGGGTCCCCAAACTAATCCTTTAGTAATTTCGTCTGTTTCAGAATGAGTTATTGGAATAGACATAGTCAGAAACTAGCAGAACTCTGATAGTGGATTCCTGAAATGTGGAATAGGGGCTATTATGGTAGGAAACACCAAGTAAAAGCCATTAGAACTGCCTATGCCTAGGAAAATAGTAATTCAAAAGCAATACCATATTCCTGAAGGAATTGCAGACATTAGTCCCACCATTAAAAATTTACAGGATTCAGGGTTGATGATTCCACCTACTCCCTCCCCATTATGCAAACATCAGATGGAATTTGGCAGATGACAAATGTTGTTGTTGTTTGGTGCCATTGAGTCTGCTACTACCCATAGTGACCCTATGCAAAACAGATTTAAATACTCTTCAGTCCTGCCCTACCCTTACAATTGTCTTTATGCCTGAACCCATTGTTACAGAGACTGTCAATCCATTTCCTTGAGGGCCTTCCTCTCCTTCACTATCTCTCTACTTTACCAAGCGTGATGTCCTTCTCCAAGGACTGGTCTTCCTTAAGAGTAAGTCCAAAGTATGGAAGACAAAGTCTTGCCATCCTTGCCTCTAAGAAGAAGTCTGGCCATAATTCTTCCAAGACAGATCAGTTTGTCATTTTAGCAGTCCATGATACTTTGGATATTCTTCTCCAGGACCCCAATTCAAATGCATCAATTCTTCATTAATCTTCATTATTCAATTCCCAAATTTCACATGCCTATGAGGAAACAGAAAATACCATGGCTGGGGTCAGGTGCACCTTAGTCTTCAAATTCACATCCTTGCTTTTCAATATTCTAAAAAGATCATGTGCAGCAGATTTACCCAATGGAAAACATCTTTTAATCTCTTGACTGCTGCTCCCATGAGCATTGATTGTGGATCCAAGCCAGAAAAAAACCCTGACAACTTCAAACTCTCCTCCATTTACCTGGGAAGATTGGTCTCCTCCTCGCTTTCAATAAGCGAGGTTGTGTCCTCTGCATATTTCAGGTTGCTATTAAACATTAAAAATGTATATTAGTTAAATAAATTTCAATATTAAATAATCTGAAACACTTTTTCAAAGTAGTAGAGCCAGGTGGGAAAATGGAATTGTAACTAATAAACTTAAATAAAAAGTTACAAGAAATTCTGGGATCCAGCAGTGGTAGAAGCATCTCAGTGCTGGTGTGGGTCTCCAAATGGCTCCTCCTGCTTCAAGGCTCTGACTCTCTAAGTGTACCTCCATGTGGTTTGTCAACAGGAATGTCTCCCAGGGGGAGAGTGTCTGTCCCACCTCCAGTGAGCTATTCATCTCCTTAGCACCTCCAAATGAGGTCATTAAGCTATGACCTGATTGACAGGCTGAACACCACCCCTTCACTTTTAATAGTCTCAAGTTGACAACAGATTATGTAACTACCACAAGAGTATAATTTCAAAATATTAGAATAATTATTAATGTGATCAAGTTTTCTAAATAGTATTTAATATATAAGTACATGAAAACATTAAAATAAATAATTACATTTGCAGAATATAATCAACAAAACTAGCTTCCTTGTAATGAAATAAAGAAAAAAGTATTTTTGAAGTAAACATTCAACTAGGAATATGAAAATATAGCCAAAGAAAAATGGGAATATGTTCTACATCACAGGAAATGCCATCCTCATTACGATAACTTTGGTATTTGGAAACTCGTGGTTTTCCATCTAATACACACACACACACATTCATGTCCACCCTTACACATTTGTAGATGCCTGTTATAGAGTGGGTTCTCTAGAGAAGCAAAACCAGTGAAGCTTTAAAACTTTGTATCAAGAAAATGGCTCAGAGTTGTAAAGATGGGCAAGTTCCAAGTCCATGGGTGAAATATCAGGCTTTTGATTCATATCACTTCAGGGACTGATGAACTCAAGATAGGCAGGTCCAATGGCAGGTTTCTGGCTGTTTAGGTCAATAAATCCTAAGCCGTCAGGTAAGATGGCGGGTCTCTGATTCAAGTCCAAAAAAACATAGGTGGACAGATCAACTAAATGCAGAGTCAGACCCAGAAAAAAAAACAAGCAAATTTTTCTACAGTGTGCATATATTTTGGAGACAAACCACACTTCAGAATAAATTTCCATTTATTTGCTTAGCTGCTCATGAAAGATCTCATCATGGAAATGATTGCATTATATTAGATTTAATCTTGAGGGATTAACTCCAAACCTCTAAAAATCCTGACCCAGCAATTTGGCATAAACCTTAACTACCACAGGCATAAACAGTATGTGATTTTTTCATATTGTATTTAGTTGAGATGCATTGTCCTTAAAACATTCTTGGATAAGTGAAAGGATATATGTTGTACTCTACACCTAAAATATAGAGTGGTTATGAGAGCTCAGGTTTATGCACTCCTATGCTTTATTTTTCTTTCACTCTCACAAATATTATCTTATCACTATATATTACATCAAATTTTGGTAGGCCCAGGTACAAATACTCTAAATTCGGACCTAATCGCCAATACACACACACACACACACACACACACACACACACACACACACACGTGTATAATTTGTTCAAAGCTCTAAAGTGAGTTCTTGGAACAATATACATTTAACTAAATCCCCTATTCCTAGATGTGTAATATTGCATAGGATAAATGAGTCTCAGATATTCCTATAAAAATGTGACTTGAAAATGAAGATATGATTATCTTAGGCATACAGAGTTCTTTTAGGCTACAAAGTAGAAGAATACATTTTTAAGATTGTTTTCAATGAGATGTTAATTTAATTACAACTAAAATTAAACAAAATGTCTGATGTGTACAACTGTCAATGTAAGAGTTGACCAAATAAAGACAGGAAGGCCAGAATTATATGCAAGCATTAAATAGGAATGAGAAAGGAGCCCACGAGGAGTAATGAGGTGAAACTGAACAAGGGCATTTTCAAAATAGCTTATATGTGTGTTTTGTGTGGAACAGTCTCTAAGAAGTCATAAAATCCTCATTGCTAAGTCATTTAAAAATCAGAGCCTATAAAGGCAAACTTAAAAAATGCTTAATTATGCCTCTTATTTTTTTTGAACAAGTAATGTGGATCTGACACTTACCCACCAGCTTGTGAATTCTTAGATTCTTTCCTTAAACTGTATTCCCTAATTATCATAATGAAAGTTACTAAATATATAAATGTTGACAGGAGAATAATGTGAGTAGTGCTTGAATAATTAAATTGTTTTGACCTTTCATTGGGTATAAGGTGCTGAAAAGATAATACTGAATTAAATACAATATTCAAATAAAATAATTTCCATAAAAATAAGGAAGACTCAAACTTTTTACTAATTATTTGAAACCAACAGCAGTGTTTGTTTTGATACTGATTTCCTTTATTTTTTTTTTTTT
>NW_022103942.1:9343643-9350701 GCF_000313985.2 Echinops telfairi
CGCTTCCCGCGCCGCCGCCGCCTCCTCAGGCCGCCGCCGCCGCCATGTTTTCCGTCCTTATACCTGGCCCTGCCAACGCCGTCAGTGGCTCCGCTCCGTTCCCCCGCCTTCGAGTGTCCGAAAGCGACGACGGCCCACTGCGGCCAAAACTGCCGCCGCTGATCCGGAGCCTCTGGGGGTCTCCAGTCGCCCGAGCGCTCCCGGCTGCTGGAGGTTCCTTCCTCTTCGCCACTGCCACCGCCTCTTCCGTCTTCCTCACAGAGCTGCTACCGCCGCCGCCATCTTGGTTCGCCCCTCAATAGCCGCGCGCGGGGCCTCCCAGGCAGCAGCTGCAGGGGCGACCCGTTGGCTCCACCATTTAAAGAGACAGGCGCGAGGCCTGGCGCCTCGCTGCCGCGGAGGCCACGAACCCGGCGGGCGCCGCGAGGCCGGGCTGGCGGGAGCGCTGGGAGAGGGGGAGGCGGAAGGCTGGTCGCGCCGGTGACGGCCCGCTGATTTCCTTTATGAACCAGGTATGACAGAATTTAAAAGATATTTCAGAAAGTACATTACACATACGTTACACAATACATTACAATGTGTTGCTTAGAATTTAAGATAATTTCATATAGTTAAATAAACAACTTTAATTCAATAATTTATTTGAACGGAAGGAAAAGGGCATTGATACTACAAAGAAATGTTTATAGAAAGGGAATATGCAAAAAAAAAAAGAAAGGGAATATGCAGTGCACAATTGTCTAAGGAGCGAGTTAAGAGCGTAGATTTCTGTGCCTCGTGTGAGATCTATGTGGACCCAGAAACCTGGATTTTTATCAATATCCTCAGGTAATCTTGATATTCAATTGAATTTAAGAATTAATAACAGGAAAAGAAAGTGTCAATGAGAAAGCTGAGGAAGAAAGGCATAGCTTTTCATTTTTCCAGGGTCATTAATATGTAATCTACTCAAACGAACTGTGATCACGTCAATGTTGGCTCCTAGAGGACTATACAGTGTTTCTGAGACTGCAAATCTTTAGGGGAGCAGATGGCTTCATTTTTCTCCTGCTGAGCTGCTGGTGGCTTAGAACTGTTAACCTTGCAAGGAGCAGCCCTAAGTCTAACCCGAGTATATAATAAAAGACAGGTGACATAAGATTACATTTTCTTCAAACAAAACCAACAATCAGTGTATTTTTATTTGAAGTGGTCCATAAGTAGGGATTTAATCTCATCATATATTTTTCACAAAATAGAAAAGATTGACCTGAATGCTAATTTCAAGTCACAAAGCTAATTCAAAAGATGTTCTGAGTTTCAACCAGTTTGTGCCATTCACATATTTTTACTGTAATGCATATTTGTGTTTCATTTTGATAAAATAGAGCCATTACTGCCAGAAGAATGAACAAATCTATAAAAAAACACAGCACATTCCTTAGAAATGAGGAAGGCAGATTTTGTCTCAAGTACTTTGGACATGATATAAGGAAAAGGACATCATGTTTGGCAGAGTGACAGGAAAAAAAGAGGAAGATGCTCAACAAGATAGATTGACATATGATTGTAACAATAGATTCAAATGTAGCAAGGATTTTAAGAATGTCCCAGGACCAAACAGCATCTCATTCCATTATATTATGAATTTGCCACCACTTGTTTGTTAGTTCATCACACTACATTAGCTTGTGTGTTGCTGGAAGCTATGTCACTGGTATATTTCAAATATCAGCAGTCACCAAAGTGAACAGGTTTCAGTGGAATTCCAGAATAAGAACAGACTATGAAGAAGGACCAGGTTGACCACTTTGAAAGAACCAGCCATTGAAAACCTTATGGATCATATTGAAACCTTGCTAGATACTGAAAACCTCAGGCATGGGAGTAAAACATTGTTAGAGACTGTGTCAGAAGATGAGGCCCTCAGATCAGAAGGTCTTCAAAGTGTGAGTGAGGATGAGCTGCCATCCCAAAGTAGAGTAGAATATAATGACATAGATGGAACAAAGCCTACTAAAATAAACCCTTCATGATCTTCATTTGCTGATGGGACACAGCTCAAAATCAGAAGAAACAGCTGCAACATCAAGTAATAATGAAACTTGGAATGTGTGAAATAGGAATCTAGGAAAATGGGACGTCATCAAAAACAAAAAGAGATGCATAAAGATCGACATTAGTGAGTTGTTAGTGAGCTGAAATAGACTGGTATTGGCCACTTTGAATCAGAGAATCATGTGGATTACTATGCTGGAAAGGACAGACTAATGAAGAATGGTGTCCCATTCATCATTAAAAAAAGGACATTTAAAGATCAATCTTGAAGTATAATGTTGTCTGTAACAGGATAATATCTATCATCATGGAAGGAAATCCAATTAATACAACTATTATTAAAATGTATGCACAAACCCACTAAAGCTAGTGATGAAAAATTCTACCAATGTTTTCCATCTGAAATTCATCAAACATGCAATTAAGAAGCACTGATAATTATTGGCAATCGGAATGCAAGAGAAAAGAACAGTAGTTGGAAAATATATTCTTCGTGATTGAAATAAAGCTGAAGGTTACAAGATAGAATTTTTTGAAAGCAAAGACTTCTTGATAGGAAATGTTTGTTCCCTAACACAAATGGTACTATACACATTGACTTCTCCAGATGGAATACACAGAAATCAAATTGAATACTTCTGTGGAAAAAGACCATGGCAAAGCTCACTATCAGCAGCTAAAATGAGACCAGGGACTGACCGTGGAACAGATAATCATTTTCTCAGACTGAAGTTCAAGTTGTACTGCTGCAACTGTTGTTGGATGGTTTTCAGCAAAATTTAACTTAGATATAATATTGTTCTATAATCTGAGCATACTGTTGGGTCACCTTTTTGTGCAATGGTTGCAAATAGGGATCTCTTCCAGTCAGTTGACCAAATAGCTTTCTTCCAAATTTCCCGGCATAGATGCGTGAACACTTCCAGTGCTTCACCAGGTTGTTCAAGCATTTCCATTTGTATTCCATCAGTTCCTGGAGCCTTAATTTTAGCTAAAGTTTTCAATGCAGATTGAACCTCTTCCTTCAGCATAATTGGTTCTTGTTCATATATGACCTCTTGAAGTGATAGAATATCAACTAGTTTGCTTTGGTACAATGACTCTGTGTATTCTTTCCATCATCATTTGGTGTTTCTTGCATTGTTCAATATTTTGAACAATAGCACCTCACAACAAGTTGAAGTTGAAGTTGAAGAAAATTAAAGTAAGTCTATAAGAGTCAAAATATGACTTTGAGTATAACCCATCTGAATGTCAAGAATATCTCAAGAGCAGATTTGGCCCATTGAACACTAATAACAGAAGACTTAATGAGTTGTGGGATGATTTCAAGACCATTGTAAATATAGACACCAAATGATCGTTTAAAAGACAGGAAATAAACAAAAGGCCAAAATGGATGTCAGAAGATACTCTAAAACTTGTTCTTAATAGTAGAGTAGTTAAGTCAAATAGATAAATGATGAAGTCAAAGATCTGAATAGAAAATTTCAAAAGACAGCTCAAGAAGACAGAATAAAATATAATGAAATGTGCAGAGACGTAGAATTAGAAAATCACAAAGGAGGCACAGAGTGATTCTTAAACTGAAAGAACTCAAGAGGAAATACAAGCCTGGAGTTGCAATATTGAAAGGTTCTAAGGGCAAAATTTTGAATGATTCAGGAAGCATCAGCAGAAAATAGAAAGAATACAGAGCCACAGTATTCATTCCAAAGAAAGATGACCTAAGAGAATGCCCAAATTATAAAGTAATATTATTATAGCACATGCACGTTAAATTTGGCTGAAGATCATCCAACACTGGTTGCAGCAGTATGTTCACAGGGAATTACCAGAGGTTTAGGCGGGATTCAGAAGAAGATGAAGAAAAAGGAATAGCATTGCTATTGTTAGATGGACTGTGGCTGAAAGTATAATACCAGAAATATGTTTCCGTGCATTGATTAACTATGCAAAGGAATTAGATTGTGTGGATAATAACAAATTATGGGTATCCTTGAGAAGAATATGAATTCTAGGACACTTCATTGTGCTCATTTGGAACTTGTACATGAATCGAGAGGCAGTTTTTCAAACAGAACAAGCCCATGCTGCATAGTACAAAATGAAGAAAGGTGTGTGACAGTTGTCTCCTCTCACCACACTTATTCAATCTGTACACTGTACAAATAATCAGAGAAGCTGGATTCTATGAAGAAGAACTCAGCATCAGGATTGAAGGAAGGCTTATTAACAACCCGTGATACACAGATGACACAACTTGCTTGCTGAAAGTGAGGAGGACTTGAACTGTGTCCTGATTAAGATAAAGAATCACACTATTAAGTATAGGTTATAATTTAATGTAAAGAAAACCACATTACTCACAACTGGATTAAGAGGGAGCATCATGATAATCTGAGCAGAACTTGAACTTGTCAAGGATTTCCTCTTGCTTGCATCCACAATCAGTGGGCATGGAAGCAGCAGTCAAGAGATCATGTAACACATAACATTGGATGTATGTGCCACACAAGACTTCTTTAAGGTGTTGAAAAGCAGGGATGTTACTTTTAGGACTAAGATGTGCCTGACCCAAGCCATAGCATTTTCAGTCACCATGGTATTTTCAATTGCCTCATATGCATGTGAAAGTTGGCTATTGAATAAAGAAGACCAAAGAAAAATAGATGAACTATTGAACTTTTGATCTATGGTGTTGGCAAAGAATATTGGAAGTACTATGGACTGCCAAAAGAACAAACAGATCTGTCTTGGAAGAAGTACAGCCAAAATGCTCCTTAGATGCAAACATAGTGAAACTTTGTCTTGTGTTCTTTGGACAAGTCATCAAGAGAAACTAGTCCCTGGAGACGGACATCATATTTGCAAAACGGAGGAACAGAAAAAAAAGGATAAAATGGCTGGACATACTGGCTGCAATAATGGGCTCAAATATAAGAACAATTGTGAGGATGGCACAGGACAGGGCAATGGTTTGTTCTGTTGTTCATAGGGTCCCTATGAGCCAAAACTGACTCAGAGGCACTTAATAAAACCAACATATTTATGGGAAAGCTGGACCTTGTATAAGTACCATGAACTTACTACAATAGGTCCGACTATAATAACAATTGTAAAGATGGCACCGGACCAGAAAGTGTTTGGTTCTGTTTTCCATAAGGCCACTCTGATTCGGAACTGACCTGAAGGCAGCCAACACCACCACCAAGGGATGATCAGTTGTCCTCCAGTTGATTCTATGTGTCAGAGGAGAACTGTGATCCATAGGGTTTTCAGTGGCTTATCTCTCAGAAAAATATAAACAGGCCTTTCTTATAAAGTGGATTTAAACCTTGGCAGTAGTTATTTTCAAAGAGGCAGCTAACTCAAGTTTTGCAAAATCATAAGCATTTCATAATTACATATTGCATTTTGTTATTTTCTTATTCTAATTGTCTCATTTTGAGTAATGTTTCCTTAAAAGAGAGTTGAATAAAATCATGACTTTTATAAAATTCTAAGTCATACTAATTTCAAATATTTCTATCTATAAAATATTTTATATGTGGAAATAGTGTTCCTATTTGCTTATTTATTTAAAGTAGAATGAATGCGCACACTTAATTCATTAAGAGTTGCAAGCTAGTCAGATAGATATGTTTGTTTTTTTAACTAACAATAAATCACCTTTACTGAGGGCTCAATCAATTTTTACCCATTTATTATGCCATTTTATCACCTGCTTAGTTTTCTAAATCAATCTTTATTTATAAAAAGCTTGTGTTCCTTCTCTTCTATGACACAGTGTAATGCTGAGTATTTTTATCCCTATGGAGTGAGGACAGAGCCACAATCAGGAAACATGATGACAAAGGGAGAGGCACTATGGGGTTACGTATGGGAGTGGGGAAGGTTTTGGTATGTATTGCTTAATTCTGACTATATATCCTGTAGAATAGGACATTATGTTATTTCAATATTGTCTAAATATAATATTATATACATACAGGAAAGGGATCTGGAGGATAGTTAACGGGTGGGCCTGGGACACAAGCCCCAATATCTTTAGTGTCATTCCTACTGGTACTACATGATCACCACCAGTTTCTCAGAGTCATGCTTGCCTTCTCACTGTGGGACCCAGAGAGTTAGTGAGACACAGATCAGATCTCTGCATTTAGCAAAGTATTTCTGCTACATGTTGTTCTCCCATTGGGAATTCTGAACTGTATTATAACCTTATGGAACAAAGAGAAGTACCTAAAATATCAAAATGATCAAAAACTTCATTTAAGAAATAACTTTCCTTACAATTGTTAAGTTGTACCATTTAAAAAATGCTTAATAGCATTATATTATTTTGCAGTCATACTTTAGAAAGTGGAGTTTGGGCAGAGGCGAGTGTAGCTGAGGGAGCAGAGGCTAGCGGCAAACAAGCATTTCATGTCTGGTCTTGGAGCTCTCAGGAGCAATTCGAGTGGCTGTCAGATCAGCAGCCACTTCACCAGAGTAGTCTTTAGAAAGGGAGTTAGGGGATTCTGACCAGCTGAGTGCAGATTCCCAGGTCTGCAGAGGAACTAGCTGGTGGGAGAGGTACAGTCGAACAAAAGAAAAGTAATTCTAAGGAACCAGATGGGGCAGATAAAAACATAAATTCCTTTGGTTCTCAGCCCAGACCAGAAGATACCCCCCCCACCTCGCCCAATAGATACTCCACAACCTGGGGCCCCCAATAATGGGAACAAAACAGGCTAATGAGCAGCTCAGCAGTGAGTCAGCAGGGTAGCTGAAAGCAGACATAAGTGGAGATCACAAGCCCAGAAGGCTCCAACCCGACTTGACAAATCTGATCCGCCCTCCATGACATACAACTCAGCACAGCTCTGATCCCAAGCCAACCTAAAGGACACAGACATTAAATAAAAGGGCCACTCTGGAGATTTCTCTTTCTTTCTTTCTTTCTTTCTTTCTTTCTTTCTTTCTTTCTTTCTTTCTTTCTTTCTTTCTTTCTTTCTTTCTTTCTTTCTCCTTCCTTC
>NW_022103942.1:9350801-9398035 GCF_000313985.2 Echinops telfairi
CTTTTCTTCTTCTTCTTCTTCTTCTTCTTCTTCTTCTTCTTCTTCTTCTTCTTCTTCTTCTTCTTCTTCGTTTCACACACCTGGTTCATTAACAAAATATTACCAAAACAAAGCAAGGAGAAGCTATAGCAGGTTTTGTAGGCATACACAATTTTACAAGACTAGGCATGAACTCCTGGCTCCAGGGCATGGGGTGGGACCCACCAAATCTCTTCCCAGGTGTTGGTGTTTGAGGTAGTCAATTTATTGTGCTAAGCTGGCTGATAAACACATGTGGGGTTAATTGAAGGGCAGAGGGATAAATGGCTCAGTGAGCCTCGCCTTTCTAGTTCTTGGGTCACTTGCTTTCTGATTGTCAGACCAGAGTTCAGCTGCCTTAGCCAGTTCCCTGATTTAGCTGGCAAGGCTCACTTCCTGCAAGATAACCCTGAGGAGAACCTGTATGGACCTACCCTGATGCAGCCCTGGGTGCTGGAGCAGCCGCATGGAGACCCCTGACAGTGCTGAGATGCTTGCACGTTCACTGACTCGGCTTTTTTCCTGCAGTCGGCACCATAGTGTGTGTTTTGTGAGATGGAGGAGGACTTTGTGGATTGTTGTTGGACATATGGTTAATGTTGGACTTGTGGGCTTGGACAGCACTGGGTTAAGATGTTTTCCTGATCTGCACTTAACCTTTATATAAAACTCTCCCTTATTCATGAATTTCTGTGGATTTGTTTCTCTAAAGTACCCAGATTAATACAGTGTTGCTCTGTGTTCTATCACCTCTTTACAAAGATGTGCGGTAGTCTCATAATTCATCCTCAATCAGGTCTTCACCGTTTATAGGTATACCTAACAGGGCAGGAAATACACACACACACACATATATATATAAACTTTACATTTTTCCTTCCAATTTAATTTGTTCATTTTCTAGTCCCCTAACACACCATATACCCAGAAATTAGCACTTACAACAGATACTAAATCCATGGGCAAAGCTTAGAGTCCACAAAACTTACATTAACATCTCTCCAGCGTCTTAACCTAGTATTATCTTTCCTATTACTATCCTGAAAATTTTCATCTCTTGCCCTTGCCTATAAGTTTCTTTTCTCTAATCTAAATATCTAAAGTTTTACTTCATAATGTTATTAACCTATCTTTTGGTTACACTTTTCTTCTGGTCAAGCCTTTTTATTACATTTGTATCCTCACAAAACTAAAAGCTGACACTATTATCACATTAAAAAATTGTTTTTCCTATCAAAAACTAGTACGCATTCATCCATCATTGCAAATCAGGCATTTGCGGGTCCTAATCTCCCTTCCTTTAACCTACCAAATAGCACTACCTGACCCCTTCCATTTTTTTATAATTATTGCTTCATTTATCCTTCTCCCCCAACACTCCCTCTCTCACTTTTGGATGGCTCCCCTAACACCTAATCTACTCTGCTAACACCTAATCTAACACGCTCAGATACTTAACACAAACTGTCCATCACCCTTCTGCTGTACCACCAAACAAAATTAAGCATTCCACATAACCCCACCTACCTAACAACCCTAATAACAACACCAAGGTGTCAAGGAAACTACAGAAGATCACACATACATACAAACCAACAAGGGAAGCAGGAATAAATATCCAAATACCAATCAGACCTAAATGCAATGCCTGAGATTGACAGGCTATGGATTTACCAGGGAAAAAATTGAAAAAATGATGATGGCATGCATGGAACAGCTGAAGGAACTGTCTGAAAGAAAGACTAATATAGAAAAGCTAGTAACCTCAGTATAGAAACTGCAAATAGAAACACAAAAGTAAAACACTGCAATAACAGAATTAAACAACACTATAAAAGAACAACATAAGGCTATAAAAGAACAGAGAAACGAAACCCAAATTAGTGAGCTAGAAGGCAAATATATACATTCCAACATAAAAGAAAAACAAATAACAAAAATGCAAAAGAGAACAAGAAAAGCTTGAGAACAATGTGAGACAAATATTAGAAGAACATAAAGGCAAGAAAAGGGATTCCAGAAGAGGAAGAAGTAAAAAAAAAGAACCCACAAAAGAAGAGTCCAAGAGCTCCTGCAAGAGAACTTTCCTAGATGTCTACAGAAGGAAAAGATAATTATTCAGGAACCCAAAGTCATGAAAGATCCCAAAAGGAATCTCCCCCAGCATATTACAGTGAATATATCCAACATCAAAAATAAGGAAAAGATTCTAAGAGCAGCCAGAGAAAAAAGATCAATTACATACCAAGGGTCAGCAATTAAAATAACCTCAGATTTATCAATAGAAATCAGCAGGCTTGAAGAAAATGGACTGGCATATACAAAGTACTGGAGGAAAAAAATGACAACCTAGAATCCTGTATCCAGCAAAATTATTAATCAAATATGATGGTGAAATAAAAGTATTCCAAGACAAGTTGAAACTAAAAGAATTCACAAAAACAAGACAACCACGACAAAAAATAATGAAGTACTGTGGCCAAAAAGCCAACAGCAACAACACAAAAACTTGAAACCAACATACAAGTCATTTCCTCATAAAAACCAACGCACACAGAACAACAAAGCAAGGAAATGACACAGGAAGAAAAAAGAAACTAAACACAACACACACACCACATATATAAAGCAAATGACAGTAGAAAATTCATACAATGAAGGACACATCGGACAAGGATCTAATTTTCAAAATATACAGAACTCCACAACAGCTCAATAAGAAAGTAACAAGAGACCCAATTAAGAAATGGGGAAAAGATATGAACAGATAGTTCACCCAAAAGGAAATACAAATGGCTAACAAACATGAAAAAATGCTCATTATCACTAGCCATCAGGGAGATGCAAATCCTAATGAGATAACACTTTACACCCACAGTGCTAGCCCAAATTAAAAAAAAAAAAGTTTAAAAAAACCAGAAAACCAATGCTGGAGAGGATGTAGAGAGGTTAGAACACGTATACACTGTTGGTGAACTCGTACATTCATACAGCCACTGTGGAAAATGATATGGTGATACTTAAAGCAACCGGGAATTAAAATCTCATATGATCCAGCAATACCACTACTGAGCATATACCCTGAAGAAATAAGAGACACAACATGAGTGAAGGTGTGCTCTCTCATGTCCATAGCAGCACAGTTCATACAATAGTGAGAAACTGGAAGCAACCCAGATGTCAACAATGGAAGAATGGATAAAGAAACTATGATACATACGTACAATATAATACTATGCATCCTTCAAAAATAGAGATCAAACTGTGTGGAGCAACAACTCATGGATTGACGCTAATAGTAGAACTGTACAGTGTCCAGAGTGATATGTCCTTGGAAAAATTGATGATATTACAAGTGCAATCACCTTATACCCCAGGGGAATGTTTGACAAGGCTTTAGTTTCCTATTTCTATTGCAGTTTTGTTTTCGTGCCTTTATGTTGCTTGTTTCTGTTTGTGTGTTTGGCTTTTGTTTTCTGCTAGTTGGTTTATTGCTGTTGGTGGGATAGTTGGCCTTTTGGGGTTTTGAATTTTCCATAATACAACTGCCCAAGTAACCTGAGTCATGCATTTTCCAGGGACAAGCAGATGAATTCTAGGCCTCCACTTAATGCTAGACCCAATCCAAGAAGAGTTAGTTCTTTTAATATGGCCCTGCTTAATACTCACCCTCATGTAATGATCACTGAAAATAAGGTGCTGCAGCAAAGGCTAGTATCTCAAACAGCTTTACTATCAGAAAGAGATCATTTTAATATTGATTATACTGGATTGAACTGGATACTTTGTCAGTTGACCTCCCTATTGACCCAATTTGAAATTGTTCCAAGTACAAGTATTTCTTGATTGCTCCATGGCAAAAATTTCCTCCCTGGCATTAAAATATTCATGGTGGTATTTTCTTTCTTATTCATTATGTGTATTTTTATCTCTATATTATTATTATTTTATCCTTGCCACTTTATTTTGTTTTTTGTTTTTATGCTTTCTGTTGGGTTTTCCAGTTTGTGAAGCACAGGAAGAGTAGATGCAGAGATAAGATCTGATGCAAGGGTTCTTAGTGGACATAAAGGGGGTGATATGGAGGGTGAGGAGGTTGGAGGAGCAAACAAGGTATGTGGGGGAGGGAGCACTAGAGCTGATGGTGATTGCACAAGTAATTTTAAAAGCAATTTAAGCATGGGGGAGTGAAGAAAATATTTCATAATGTATTGCGGTAATGATTGTACAACTCTTCTTAATATGATTGAGTTCTTGAATTGTGTGATATGTGGATTAAGTGCCAATAAAACTGTTTAAAAAGATAATAAAACAATAAAAATTGCTAAAAAGATAATAAAGACAATAATAATTAAAACAAAGAAAGTGGAGGTGGACAAATTATCTTATATTTAAAATTATGACTACATTTATGATTCATTTAATTTTTCTCAATGCAAGAGAAGAGCTCTTTTCTTCTGAAACGTTCTATCTTCTTTCTGATACGTATTTCCATATTTATGATTTGCTTGGAAGTTTAAACACATTACACCAAATTTTTGGCATGCTCTTCTTTAATCAAAAATATATATAGTCTCTATAAAACCATTTATAATTTTTATTGTTTATTTATTTATTATATCAAATCTTTATTTGAACACTGTCTTCATCATGGAGTATTGCTATGTAGAAATGTCACAAGTGAGTTGGTTTAAAAAACAGGAATTTATTTTCTCACAGTTTAGGGGCCTAGAAGTCTGACTTAGGGTGCAGACTCCAGGAAATTGTTCCTTTTCTCTGGAGGTAGGCTCTTTTCAGTTGTTTTTCTTGCTTCCTTGACATTCTTATGTAGCATGGCAGCAGATTTTCACAACTGTGCTTCCTTGTTTAATAGTCACTTTGTGTCTCAAAAGAGATTAATTTGAAACACATCCTACACTGATACTGTTTTATTAACATAATAAATACAACTCATCCCATATTGCTATTGTAACCATAGATTAGGTTTAGGATTTATAACATATAATTGGGGGGTGGGAGAGGTAAGCTCAATTCATAATAAGCACTTACCATGTTCCAAATATTGATTAATCTCTACTTTAAAAATTTTAATCTACATTTAATCCCATTTCAAATGCTATTTAGGATTCAGTAGGTCTTGGGCAGGGTTAAAAACTATACATTTCTTTTTTTAATCATTTTATTGGGGGCACGTACAACTCTTATCACAATCCACACATCCGTCCATTGTGTCAAGCACATTTGTACATCTGTTGCCCTCATCATTCTCAAAACATATGCTTTCTACTTGAGCCCTTGATATCAGCTCCTCATTGTCCTCTCTCCCTCCCTGCTGCCCCCTCCCTCATGAACCCTTGTAATTTATAAATTATTATTATTTTGTTATATCTTATACTGTCCGAAGTCTCCCTTCACCCACTTTTCTGTTGTCCATCCCCAGGGAGGAGGTTATATGTAGATCCTTGTAATTGTTTCCCCCTTTCTATCCCACTTCCAGGTAACGCTGAAGCTATGGGTCTATAAACTACAATATGAACAGCAGGTTCTACAAGCTGAGAAAGTAAGTTGGAAAAGTGAAGGAAGCCCAAACTCAATAACCCATTGCTTTGGAGTCGATGGTTTGATATATACTTATTCCATTAGTTAGAGACACATGGTTACCCCATATTTATAGAGTATAACTTCTTAATAGGGCTTATTTGACTATAGTCTTTATGGAAGCATATCATTAGACCTTTTATCCATTGTACGTCTGGGTGGGTTTAAATTCCCAACAATTAGATTAGCAGCTGATCACAAACCACTTTTACTAGCTCAGAATCTAAGATGAAAATAGAAAATGCCGTACAATTGGTTAAGAAATTTTATCCCAAGTGGACAGATTACAAGATGCACTGGTGATGTAGTGTTTACAGAGCTTGGCTGATAATCAAGAGGTTCATGGTTTAAACCACCAGTCACTCTGCAGAAATATAGAAATCTGCTTCCAGAAACCCTATGGGGTAGTTTGACTCTGTTCTATATGGTCACTGTGGGTCATACTCAATGGCATTGGGTTGGGTTTTTAAGGCAGAGAATATAAATATAAAAGCAAAATGGACTTTGCTACAGCAACTGTTGGAAAATAAGAGCATGACTGTGTTTGGCCGGGTTGACTACAGAAACAAAAGCAGAGATATTCATATGTGTGTAAGAGAGACCTTTATATCAAAGAACAATTTTGTATTGAGAAAGCATCCCAGCCCAGTCCAGATCACGTCAATAAGTCCAAATTAGCCCATATGTCCAATACTAGTCCATAAACCCCTCTCCAGTCTCACGCAGTCACATGCAATGATGCCAACTACAGGAAGATCACAGGCCATTGGGTGAAAAATCGTGTTCACCCACTGACGGTGAAAGCATCTTAGCACTGGTACAGGTCTGCACATGGCTCCTCCAAATTTCTGAGTGTGGCTCCTTAACAGGAAGGTGAATCAGACAGACAGAGAGGAAGTTCCCAGAATCCTCGTGAGAAGGCCATGCCCACAAGGAGGCATCAGTAGACTAGGCTGTTACCTGATTGACAGGCTAGACTTCATCCCTTCTCTCTTAATATCCTCAAGTTGACACAAGATTATGTAACTACCACAATGGCACTCCATTTATTTATTTCCTAGGAGTATAGTAGAGGCAGAATACATGATTAACAAGCAAAAATCAATTGGATTCCTATATACCAGTGATGGGAATACAGAAAAATATATCAAGGAATCAATAACATTCACAATAGCCATGCAAAGGCTGAAATAACTAGGACTAAACTTAACCAAAAAAATAAAAGCCTTTATGAATAAAACTACAGAACATTACTAAAAGAAAAAAAAGGGATCTGCACAAATATAAGCATATTCCATGTGCATGGATTGGAAGACTCAATATTGTGAAAAAGTCAATATTACCTAAAACAATCTACAAATTCAATGCAACCCCTTATCAAATTCCAGCATCATTCTTCAAAGAAATGGAAACATTGATTCCCAACATCATATGGAAAAGGAAGAAATCCAGGATAGGCAAAGAACTCCTCAAGAAGAAGAACAAAGTAAGTGGCCTTGCAAATTCAGAAATAAAAGCATCCGCATACAGACAATTGATTTTTGACAAAGGCCCAAAAAACATTAAAAGAGAAGCAGATGCCCTCTTCAATAAATTCTGTTGGAAAATTTGGATATCCATGTGCTGAAGAATGAAACAAGACCCATATCTCACTCCAGGCACAAAAGCACAATCAAGGTGGATCAAAGACCTAAATGCAAAATCCAAAGCTCTCAGGATCATCATTGAGAAAATTGGGACAAAGTTAGGAGCCCTAGAACAGGGAGTACATGGGCTAGCAGAATTAACAAATGGAGATAAAAAGATGAATGGGATCTATTAAAAAGAAAACACGTGTGTACATTGAAAGACTTCATTTAAAGAATAAAAAGAGAGCCCACAGATAGGGACATGATATTTAGTAATGACATAACAGACAAAGGACTTCTTATTAAGATATACAGAATTTACAAGCTTGCAAAGATAAAAAACAAAACAATTAGCCCTCTGAGAAGGTGAGCATAAGACCTGACTAGTGGGTTCACAAAAGATGACACTCAAATGGCTAATAAACACATTAGGAAATGCTCTAGGTCATTAGCCACCAGGGAAATGCAAATCAAAACAACAATGAGATGACACCTAACACCCATTACTATAGCCCACTTTTTAAAAAACTGAGAACAAATTTTGGAGAGGTGTGGTGATACAGGAACTCTTTTTTTAAAATCATTTTATTGGAGGCTCATACAGCTCTTTTCAAAATACATCCAGTCATCCATTGTATTAAGCACATTTGTACATTTGCTGCCATCATCATTTTCAAAACATTTTCTTTCTACTTGAAGCCTTGGTTTCAGCTTTGAATTTTCCCCCTCCCTCATAAACCCTTGATAATATATATATATATATATATATCATGTGTTATACTGACTGATGTCTCCCTTTACCCACTTTTCTGCTGTCCATCCCCCTTGGAGGGGGTTATGGTAGCTCATTGTGATCGGTTTCCCCATACCTTACCCTTACCCTCCTGATATGGTTACTGAAAATATTGGTTCTTAGGGGTTTATCTGTCCTGGATTTCCTGTGTGTACATGCTCTGCTCTAACCAGTTTTGTAAGGTAGAATTGGGGTCATGATGGGGTGGGGGCCATTAAAAAACTAGAGGAAAGTTGTATGTTTCATCAGTGCTATACTGCACCCTGACTGGCTCATCTCCCTGTGAACCTTCTGCAAGTGGATGTCCAATTGTCTACAGATGGGCTTTGGGTCTCCACTCTGCACTTCCCCGCATTCACAATGATAATGATTTTTTTTTCTGGGTCTTTGATGCCTGATACCTGAACCTATGGACACCTCATGAACACAAAGGCTAGTGTGCTTCTACCATGTGGGTTTTGTTGCTTCTCAGCTAGATGGCCACTTATTTATCTTCAAGCCTTTAAGACCCTAGACACCATCAGCTTTCTTCACAACAATCATGTTGGGAATGTGAGCATCATGGAATGCCAGTTTAATAGAACAAAGTGTTCTTGCATTGAGAGAGTACTTAATTAGAGGGCCAATGTCCATCTGCTACCTTAATACTAAACCTATACAATATGCACATAGATTTCTTTCCCCATCATCATATATAAATATATTTACATATGTACATGCCTGTATTTAGAACTCTATAAATGCCCTTTGCCTCCTAGTTCTTTCCTCTATTTCCTTTTACTTTCCTCTTGTCCTTCTACCATGTTTAGAGTTCATTTGGGTTTCAGTAATTCCTCTCGGTTACATTGCCCTTGATCAAGCCCTACTCAACCTCTTACACCCTCCTTGCCATTGATTTTAGATCACTTGCTATTCCCTTGTCCCTGGGTTTTTTAACACCCACTGCCTTTCCCCTGCTTCCTCCACCCATATCCCTCCAGAATCATCGGTCCCATTGTTTTCTCCTCCGGATTGTTTATCCCACCTTTCTTATCTAGATAGACATGCAGAGATAATAATAATCACAAAATAAGAGCAAACAAAGCAACAAAAGAAAAGAAAGGAAAACAACAGCAACAACAAATGACATACACACACAAACGAAAAGCCTATAAATAGTTCCAGGTTGGTTTGTTGACCTTTAGGAGTGTTTTCTTGTTGAGTCTGATGGGGTGCCACGCCCTGGCCCAAAAGTCTATTTTTCCTATTCCCTGGGGACTTCATTCCTCTGCTCCCCTTGCTGTTCTGTTGCACACCTTTAGTGTTTCTATCTCTGTGTGGTAGAATCAGATTGGGCACAATTCCCACACTGTGTCTCCAGTGTTTTCCCCAGAGCATTTTGAACCAGTGAGGGGCATCGTGTCTCATGGTGGGGCTGGCCCTATGGTCTTCTCTGTGCATTGGCTGCTCTGAGCAGGAATACCATCCTTATGGCTTGGTGGGCCAGGATGTGCTCCACTCTCTCCCTCCCCCTTCATTTGCTCCTGTGTGCTCTGATTAGACGTGTACCTTTCCCTGAGCTGTAGCTTCAGTGCTGTCCTCTGAAGTGAATTCTCAGGGCGGGGGCACTATCCACATAGTTGGGATTGGGGCTGGCCCCTCAGACCTCTCTATTGGGTCCCTGCTTCATGCTGGTATGTTGCATTCATGTCTTGGAGCACCAGGTTGAAGTCTGGTCCCTCTTTCCCTGTGGAGATATAAACAACACCCTCCCCTTAGATATAGGAACTCTATCCACTGCTGGTGGACTTATAAATAAGTACAGTCACTGTGGAAGGTGATATGGTTATACATAAAACAGATGGAAATTGAACTACCGCATTATCCAGCAATACCAATACTGGGCATATACCCAAAAGATATAAGAAACAAACCATGAACAGACGTTTGTTCCCCCATGTTTATCACCGCGCAGTTCACAATAGCAAGACACTGGAAACAGTCTAAATTCCCATCAATAGAAGAGTTGATAAAAACAAACAAACCTCTGGTACATACACACAATTGAATACTACACATCCCTAAAAAAAAGTGATGAAACCATGAAACACCTTAATGCATGGAGGGATCTGGAAGGCATTATGCTGAGTGAAATTAGCCAAGCAGAAAAGGACAAATACTGTATGACTCCATTGCAGTAGGAACAAACAGCAGAACAGGAACAGGATCAAGCTTGCAAGCCATCCAGTCTTCTGGCTGGGGACCAGACAGCCTGGTAAAGAGCTGGACCAGTGCCAATGAACCACACATCACCTTCTCCAGGTTAGTATAATGTAGGTCACTTGGCTGGCAGGAACCCCAAGACAGCTTGGTCCAATGGCAAGGGGAGAGGGGAAGAAAGCTGTCTGCTGAGTAGTAATCACGTGGATCTGGGATGAAGTCCCTCACAGAGGGAGGCAGCTCTGTCCAAGGGATGAAGCTTACTGCTGGAAAGGACAGCCAGTAGAGGGGAGAGGGAATGGTCAAATATGGGTGAACATAGGTGCATGTCTATTGTGGAGAGGGGAGGGAGGGCTGACTACCAGGTGGGGGGAGGAGGGACTGAGGATGCTTTGGGGATCCTTAGGTGGGGAGTGTCTTTAGGGGCACCAGTGGTAGGGCAGACTTGACCTACGATGTCTTGGGGCATCCTGGGAATACAGGCCGGGTGCTTTTGAACTGTGGGACACCGAATCCTGTATCTTCAGGGTGCATATCTTGTTCCAGAAGCTGCATAGATGAGACCCCAAATGGGAACTCCACTGGGTGAACAGTACTCTATGCCAGACACACTTGTAACCTGAGGACTTAAGCGGGAAAACACATGGTGTCTGAGGTAGAAGACAGGTGTACCAAGAGCAGAATACTGTTGGTTGGCAAACAAACAAGATCTTGGTACATGAATGCCTGTATGCTGTGCTGTATTAGGATACATAATATTATGACAACCCTCTGATGGCCATTATTTTATACCCTGATTATGCTCATTTACATTAGGGTGTATCTCAGAGGAGCATCACCCCCTTGAATCTGTTGTTTGTTTCTTCATTTTTCAGTAAATGAAACCCAGGCACATTGAGCCTATAGGGAAAGAAAATATAACAAGGGTTTGGGGAAGGGGGATGTTGAAGGGTAGAGGATATAAAAGGGATATGATATCAATAAGTCAAGGAATTAAAATATGTTTTGGAAAGCATGTATGATTATGGAAGCAATTGTACAATTATGTTTGACATGATTCAACTATGGAATGGAGTTACTGCACATGTAGTAACTCGCAAGTTGCAGCATGTTAAAAATTTTAAAAGGGCATAGATTCAGGAATGGGTTTGGAGCTCACACTAAAGCCTAGCCCCAACTTAAGAACAATCAGTTTGTACAACATGGTCCTGCTGGATACTCACCCTAACAAAATGGTAACTGAAGATTCAGGTGCTACAGCAAAGTGGTGAAGAAAGCAGATGGTGCCCAGCTATCAATTGGTAATAATGTCTGGAGTCTTAAAGGCTTAAATTAAAACATACAGCCATCTAAGCAAGGGATCAACTAAGTCCACATGGAAGAAACACACCAGCTTGTGTGATCCAAAGATGACAACTACAAAACTTGAAAATGGTGAGGAGAAAAGCATTAGAGCAAAAATTATGAGCACCCAATTTGGGGAGGGCTATGGGGGATGGTGAGAGCCCAAAATCCATCTGCAGAGTATCTGGTCAGACTGAGACACTGGCAGATCCAATCTAGCCACAGGCAAGTGTCTCAATCAGCCTTACTATTAGGCAGAGATCATTGTAATCTTATTTATGCTGGATCAAAACCAACACTTGGCTAGTTGAGCACCCTGTAGACATGCTCTGAATTTGTTCTGGGTCCAAGAATCTCTTACTGGCTCCATCACAGAAATTTCTTCCCTGGCTTTTTGAATGGTGCTGGGGGTGTTTTCCTTCGTACACATTTTTGGTATTTTTGTCGGTATACTATCATGATTTTATCCTTATCATGTTAGTGCAATTTAGTTTTTTATTGTTTTCTTTTGGGTCTTCAAGCTGTGAAGCACAGGAGGAGTGCATGCATAATGATAATAACTAATGTAAGGGGATATAGGAAATAGTGTAACTATGATGAAAAATACAACTTTCCTCTAGTTCCTAAATGCTCCCCCACACCCCCACTATCATGATCCGAACTCTACCTTGCAAGTCTGGCTAGACCAGAGGATGTGCACTGGTACAGATAGGAACTGGAAACACAGGGAATCCAGTGTGGATGATCCCTTCAGGACCAGTGGTGTGAGTGGCAATACTGGGAGGGTGGAGGGAGGGTAGGTTTGAAAGGGGGAACCGATTACAAGGATCTACATGTGACCTTCTCCCTGGGGGATGGACAAGAGAAAATTTCGTGAAGGGAGACGTCAGACAGGGCAAGATATGACAAAATAATAATTCATAAATTATCAAGGGTTCATGAGGGAGGGGGGAGCGGGGAGGGAGGGGGAAAATGAGGACCTGAAGCCAAGGGCTTAAGTGGAGAGCAAGTATTTTGAGAATGATGAGGGCAACGAATGTACAAATGTGCTTTACACAATTGATGTTTGTATGGATTGTGATAAGAGTTGTATGAGCCCCTAATAAAGTGATTTTAAAAAATGATAGAAACCACTGGGGTAAAAATAAGGAAATAATGGTGGGGGTATCTGATAGGGAGGTAAAGGGGATTTGGGAAGTAAATAATGAAGACAGGAGGGCAGAAGGAGCTTTAGAACGGAATGTGGTTGCATAACTCATTTTAAAGGCGATTTAACCATGGGCGGGGGTGCTCAAAAATTGATGTGGTGGTAATTGTAAAATTCTCCTTGATATGATTGAATTATTGTACTGTTGAATTATAGGATATGTAAATTACTTGCCAATAAAACTGTTGGAAAAAAATTAAAAGAGTTAGGTAATGGTGATAATTGGGTAACATGATACTAATATCACTGAATTGTATATTTCAAGAAAGTTGAAAGGGCAAATGTTTTGCTACATATATATTTACTATAATACAGAACAATAGGAAATATTTTTTTAAAGGATCTCAAAATACATACAAAGAGGAATCTGTTTCAGGTAGAAAAATCAATATATATATATTCATTTTCTGTGGATTTACACTTACTCTTAGTTAAATGTGAATTAAATATTCATTTGGATAATTTTATTACGAACACTGTTTAAAGGACTAGAATTACCCTCCTATTATTCTCTTGGATATTAGTTAGTTTTCATGCAGGTCACCTTAATTTCAATAAAAAACTACAGCAGAGGAAAATTAGGCACATATTATCTTTGCTATAAAGATTTTTCTTAAATGTGCTTCTCTTAACTGTTCTAGAGAACATATACTTGTATTTTTTCTAGACGAATCAAAGACCCATTATTTTATATGCTCCTTTGCCACAGTTTCTTTTCAGAGCACCAGTCTAGCATTGAACTTTCTTCTTTGTTTTCATCTCTGCATATTATAATGCATACGCCATTTGTCTTAGAAAAAATCAGAGGCATCTAGATGAAACCAAGAATATTAGTATTATCATTCCATACAATATACGCAGCTAGGCTAATAGAGGTCCTCTGTATTTCCTGATTGCCTCAATTTAAGGTAATTTGTGTTAAACTGTGATTCATGAGTTGTTGAAAACTAATCAATATATGGCTAAGTTTCAAACAAAATTTAAAACAAAGCCATTTATGATAAACAACTGAAATGAAAAGGATCACATTTCCACTACATCTTATTATTTTAATTTGAATGATTCTTTCTGAGTGATTTGCACGTGGTAACGACTTGCAAAATCAGAAAACTGAGTTATTGTGACCTGGTGATGAAGAATTTACAAAGCTTACAATGAACACTGCATATTAAGGCATCAAACTTTACTGCTAGTGTTCAGAGTTAGAATGTTTTCCAACCTTTTCCAAAGAGCAGCATTAATGGATATTGCCACTTTATGACTTTATGCTTATATAACAATAGGGTAACATCCTTTCCACAACAATAATTTGCCATTGTCCTTTTCAGAGTCTTAGAGAATTTCTTTCATTTTAACACAAATTCTACTAACAATATAGTCATAATCTGTTAGGTGTGAGGCCCAATAGAACATGCCAACTTAAATAAAAACTGCACGCCTCAGAGTTAATTATCTTCAAAGTTCACTAGTAAGTTCATTTAGTCATAAGTGTTTATGATGATTCAAATGATTCAAGTCTTTGAAAAATTAAGTAAAAAACAAGGAGAAAAACTAGTGTGAAATATGAAAAATGTGGTGGGTTATATGTGACTAGTAGACTCAGCCCCAGTTGATCCATTGTCTTCTTCAACATCTTCAACCTAGGAATAATTAAAACTTCCCCAGATAGTCATTTCGTATTGCACAACTCACTGAACAGAAAAAATATCATCTTTATGTATCATTTGTGAGTACAGATCAAACATTCTTGCTGCAACTAACTGTAAATATTTACATATAAAGACTGGAACTGATGAAAGGGAGAAGCTACAGAATAAACCATTATAGAGCAGCACTTACTAAGTGCAATTTTATATGTATCACCTATTTTTGTTTACACAAGAAACCCACAAGTATAATTGTTATTACCACACAATTTTCCGCAGATTTTCTATTTAAACTGGCATTAATATTGTAACTACAGTAGAATCCCGGACCTCGACGCTAATAGTTCTAGGAGTGCGGAGATGTGATGCAGTCGAGTTCCGAATCAATTTTTCTCATAAGAAATAACAAATCCCCACCTTGCCACGCCAGACCCGGAGCGGTGCTTCTCTGCGCTGCCAGAACCTTGTGAGATGCGCTGTGCACCTACGGAGCAGACATGGGCAGAGCGATGATGGCCAGGCTTGGGCTGGGGCTGCTGCTCCTGGTGCTGCTCCTCCCCACGCCGATTTATTCAACTAACAGGACTACGGCACCTGGAACTAACTCTTCCCACTTTACCTCGGCTGCCACAAGTCCACCTAACGCCACCACCAAGGGAAACGGAGGCTCTCTGCGGTGTACAGCTAGTCTCGCAATGGTCGCTCTCTCCCTTCTAAATCTCTACTGTTAAGAGACTCAGGCCAAGAAACACCCCCACTTCCTTGTCTTCTATACCCAGTCCACCCGGTGGCTGCAAGTCCAGCGTGGCATGGAAAACGCAGATCTTCCTTGAAGCTACTGTTTCCTCACCTGCTTCATCAATACAGAAGATGTTGAGAATCTCAAATTTCACTAGTTGCTGATTGGAAGAACACGCGAAGAATTTGACTAGATGACGGATGCCATTATTATGAGTTCCTTGTACAAGGCGAAGAGTGACAACATCCAAAAATGAAGAGATGGCTTCTTTAAATGTGGACTAAGAATTATGGACACTGAAAATGCTACCTTATGGGGGAGGGGCGGGAAATGGTTTTTATCTTTTCTAGAGATAAAGGATGAGATATGGAATTGAGGTTCATTTGTCCTTTTATTCTTGACATCTATAAGGCCATAAAATGATTAGGTAATATTAAATGCTTCCATGGTTTTATTTATATGTATATGAGAAGGGCCCTCCAGATCTTCCAGGCATCGTTTCAGCAGTGCTAATCTAATGCTGATGGACTCTATTAAACTATCACTGTTCTCTTGGGACCTGAACTCATACTTTGAGACTTTGGACTTGGCATTGCATTCGGTGTTTGATGTCGTTGACAAATGCCCGGAGTGAGGGATTGCACTGCGCTGTGCCCTTAGTCCAAGCATAATGAGTGAATGTTGCTTATACACTTCGTATAAAGTCAAGTAGGAGACATTTCGGATCACCTATTCCCATTAAACAAGAGCACCGGTTCATTTAGCTAAAACTGATTCCAAAGAGTAGGAAGTACAGTGACCTCAACTAATTTCAAAATGCTGCTTTTTATTTCTGTGTTGGCTACACACTTTTTACACTGCACAAATTTGTTCTGAAAGTTGAGCAACAGAAATCTAGAAACAAAAGCATGTGAAGGAGCCAAAAATAATGTAAATCAAAGATTTGGGAAGGGAAGACTGGAAGCTAACTTGCATTAAATTCATGAAAACTTTTATACTCCTGTAAATACCTTTAATACCTTTTTTTTTAACTTTAAGAATCAGAATAGTCACATTTGGAACACTTTTCTGTATCAGTCAATATTTTTAGATAGTTAGAACCTGGTCCTAAGCCTAAAGTTGGCTTAATTCTGGAAAGTAAATCTTTAACAACTGCCTCAGTGCACAGAAATCTTTTAACATACCCACTCCATGAAGTCTTTTGTTCGCGTGGTCACGCACTGATGCTTAGATGTTCCAGTATCGAACATGAACGCAGTACTGTTGATAACCAAAGTCATTTTTCCCCATTTGAAACCTCTACACAAGAATAACCCGATCCCACCGATCTCAAGCTACTGTGTGTGCGAATGAACACGCCCTTTTGCCTCATCTCTGAATGCTGTACATCTGTTTTGGCTTGTATAATGTGTTTGTGTATTTATGCTTTGATTCATAGTAACCTCATGTTATGGAATTGATTTGCATTGAACACAAACTGTAAATAAAAATAAACGACTGCAAGAGCAATAAAAAAAAAAGAAATAACAAATCGGATTAATCCATTCTTGACCACCAAGTTTTTACCCTAAACTTGCCTTTTGATACAAAGCATTACACAGAAATTTCAAAGTAAATAAGTTCAGAGTTAAATAATATAATTTAAATAAGAAAAACAACCTTAAAAAAGTTTTTAACAACAGCTGTATGATTGATGAGGATCTGGGTCTGTGGACAGGGTTGTGGAGAGGAGGTATGGAGAGTCATTGTTTAGAAGGGGAATCCCCTTCCATAAAATCAACTGGTAGCTTCTTTTCAGGAGTTTTCCCACTTTTTTGCCTTTTTTCACTAGGACCTGGCTGGCTTTCTCTAAAACAAACAATCTATTTAATGTGGTCTGCTCTTGGTGTTTCCAACTGTTTTCTAAAAGGGTTTATTAAATTATGATCAACAATATCAATAACACGGTTATCAGTTCCTTAGCATGACGATTCTTTTCAAGAAACTCTTTCCCATGTTTTTTTTTTATCTAAAAACAGTACAAAAATTCACAAAAACTAAGAAAATTATAGCAAAACGCTTGGAACACAAAAGGTTTAAAAACACATGTGCTGACAACGCCAACTATCGTTGAGTGACCGAAACAGGAAATGCTTTTGTTTACAAATGCTCATCGGGTCAGATTCTGATGTTTTGTTTGAGTTCTGATGCAAAATGTTCTTGACATTTTGCGTCAAAATCTGATTATGTCCAATACTGATGCGGTCCTGTACTGGGGCTCTACTGTATCATGAAATCTAGTTCTGCCTCAATCAGCTCCTTCAGGAAGTTTTCCTTAGCAATATCAAAACTGTTACCATTGTAACTGTATTTAGAAACTCTCCTGGGTATTAAACTGCTTTGTGAATAGTTCGTGCTTCTAGGTTGGTTTATAACTGTCTGTTTATATATGTATGGAGTCCTGGTAGTGCAGTGGCTATGCACTGGGATGCTATCTGCATAGTCTGCAGTTCTATACCACAGCAGCTCCACTGGTAAGACTGGAATTTCTACTCCAGTAAACAGCATCTCAGAAATGCACAGGGGGTCGCTGTGAGTCAGCATTGATTCATTGGCTGTGAATAGGTTTGTATATGTTTCTTCCATGCTAGACTTAGCACTCTTGAACGTCATGGTTATGCCACGTATTTGTACCCCACCGAGTTTACCACAGTGTCTGACACACAGCAGGTTCTCTCAGTACATGTTTATTGAATGCATGACCAACTTAGTTCAAAGCCTATAGCACTTCCACCTATTTTTTATTTTGATCTTTCACCTCCACCCAATTTTTTTTAGTAATTTCTCCTTTCTCTGACTTTGCCAAATAGTTTGCAGCCTCTCAAGGAATTTACTGCTTTTGGCTTGTAATATAGTCATTTCTTCGTATGCCGTGTCTTCTCTTTGAGGGAGTATTGTTCATATTCTCCTAGCAAACAACCACGATGTCTCATTGATGATAGCCTTCATATTTATTGAACACTTTCTCTGTGTTAGCTTCTTTTGTAGGCACTAGGAAGAAGCAATTCAGTGACAAATGTGATGTGATCCTTCTTTCCACGTCGATTAAAGTCTAGTCACCATAGTCCATTTACAAAGGAGGGTGAAAAATATTTAAGTAGTGCATAAGCAAAGTGTTACAGAAGCACATAGCAACAAGATCACCTGTTTTGTGCTTTTTACAGAAGTATTATTTAAATGAAGGCTTATCTGTGGCAGTGCAGTACGTAATGTAACTTAGGCTTCTTCCTATAAAATAGAGATTTAAACTAGTTTACAATGGAATGGAATTTAAGTTTTCAGTTCCCCTTCAAGAAAAAAAAGTGGTACAGTTGTTTTACAGAGTTATTATAAGACTTAAGAACACAGGTTTAGGTTCAAATCCCAATGTAAATGCTAAAGCTGTTTGACCTCGAGGAAACTTACTTAAACTTTCTGGATTTCAGTATTTTAATTGGGGTACAATTGATATATAATTGCCAACTAATATGCACACATGGTTACTTCAAAAAGTTCATGGCAAAATTGACTTAAAAGATTGTGGGATTTTTATGTGAAATCTTTGTAGCCCCCTTGTGTACACATATATGCCTTAATAATGCATATGCTTAAAAAAAAACTCTGATGGTGCAGTGGTTAATCATGCCATTTTTGGGGAGGAGGGAATGGTAGTATAAACTCATCAGTTTCTCCATGAGAGAAAGATGTGACAATGTTCTGTAAAGATTAAAATCTCCACAGGACATTTCTATTCTATCGGGTCACTATGAATCATAAAATCCTAGATGGGACTAGTTTAGTCCATATGGATAGTGTCTAATAGCTTTAGCAAGATTAGAAAAAGAAAAAAAAGATTAGAAAAAATGTAGACATTGCTTTCTAAGTAGCAATTTCCATATTCAATAATTAAAACTTCTTTTCCACCTCATATTTTTGCCAGGTTTCTACCCCTCTGGGTCAGGTTGGTCTATCTTGAGGAGCAAAACCAGTGACACGAGTGTATGCACATATAAATATATTTATATCAAAAAATAGCTTACATAGTTATAGAAGTGAGTTCAGTGCAGTTCAGTCGACGTCTGTAGATCAGATTCTCCTGACTCATGTAGCTGGAGAAGTTTATGACAGGAAGTAAAACGATGAAGCAGGAAGCCCACAGTCTGGTGGTTGCAGAGGTAAATGAAGCTGAGGTCAGCCAAGTCAATGCAAGGTTGGTAGTCTTCTGAGGGATCCTGGAATTGGCAAGTAACAAAACAGGGGATAAACAAACCAGTCACAGGATCCAGATACAGTAAAAGGTGAAGGGGCCGCAGCACTCAGCTCTGCTCTGGGCCTCTCTATTACACAAAAGTCCAAATCCCCAAGGAGGTGTCATCAGGCTGTGACCTGATTGGTAGGTTGGCTGGAGTGTTTACCTTCACCCACAAGTGACACAAACTTGACATAAACTCTAGCTATCACAGATCACCTCTTGTCAACTTGAAACCTGTACACAATTCTTTAACCATATATAATCTCCAAATAAATATAATAATAAAATCATACTTGAGCCTAACATGATACAACTGTTACATGTACAAACGAAAATGCACTAACCCCATTTTCATTTTATTTTATTTTACAAGTGAACAAAGCAAAATATTTGACGCATATAGAGATACAGGAAGTACTCATAACTATTTCCATTCTCATTTTTGTAGCATCCCACATGCTTGCTTATAACTGATATTTAGAGCTACTATCTTCCACTACCCATTGCATATTTCCTTTGCTCTCCGCAAATGCTTCAGCTAATTGTGGTTCTTTGCCTGGTAGGGTGACCCAACCTTCATTCCTAAAGAGTTTGGGCTATTATTTGCAGATATTAAGTGCCATTGAGTCAGTTCTAACCCATAGCACAACAGAATGAAACACAACCTGGTCCTGCACTATCCTCACAATTGTTCCTATGTTTGAACCAATTGTTGCGCACAAGGTGCCAATCCATCATGTGGTGAGTCTTCTTCTTTTTTGCCACCCTTCTACTTCACCAAGCATGAGGTTCTTCTCCAGGGATTGGTCTCTCCTGATAACATGTTCAAAGTATGTAAGTCAAAATTATGCCATCCTTGTCTCTAAGGAGCCCTCTGGCTATACTTCTTCCAAGACAGATGTGTTTGTGCTTTTAGCAGTTCATGATACTTCCAATGGTCTTCCTCAGAATTCTCCCCCCACAATTCAAGCACATAGATGCTTCTAATGATAAAAAAGAAATCGATAGCAGGGACACAGGGCACTAACCCACCCAAGGGGAGGATATTGTTTATATTTCCACAGGGAAAGAGGGACCAGATTTCAACCCAGTGCTCCACGATGTGAATGCAGCATGCCAACCTGGAGTGGTTGAGAGGTCTGGGGGAGGGGGGGGCGGCCCCAGTCCCAAGTACTAAGTGGACACCTGCTCCTCCCACCAGAAGAATTTATTTCAAAGGTCGGCATTGAATCTGCAGCTCCAGGAGAGGGATATATCTGATCAGAGCACATGGGAGCAGATGAAGGGGGAGGAGAGAGTGGAGCACATCCTGGCCCACCAGGCCTTGAGGACAATGATCCCAATTAGAGCAGCCAGTCCACAGAGAGGACCACATGGCCGGCCCCACTATGAGACATGATGCCCCTCATTGACCCATAGCCCTACAGGGGACAGCACCATAGACAGAGTGAGAATTGCACCCGATCAGGTCATCCTTATTCAATGTCAAACAGACACTTGCACATGAGGTGATAAAAAATACTATGACTTGGGTCAGGTGTACCATTGTCTTCAAAGTAATATACTTGCTTTGCAACACTCTAAAGAGGTGCTGTGCAGCAGATTTACTCAATGCAATAGATCTTTTGATCTCTTGACTACTGTTTCCATGAGCATTGATTGTGGATCCAGAAAAGATGAAATCCTTGACAACTTCAATCTTCTCTCCATTTATCATGACCTATTGGTCCAGTTGTGAGAATGTGGATCTTCATTAGATTGAATTGTAACCCATGCTGAAGTCTTCAATCCTTTATCTTCATCAGAAAGTGCCTCAAGTTCTCCTGAATTTCAGCAAGCAAGGTTGTGTTATCTGCATATCTCAGGTTGTTAATAAGGCACCTTCCAATCCTAATGCAGCATTGTTCTTCATGTAGCCAAGATTCTCTGATTATTTGCTCAGCATATGGATTAAATAAATATGGTGAGAAGATATAACTCAATGGACCATTTTTATGATTGAAAGCCACGTAGTGTTATGTTGTTCTGTTCACACAACTGCCTCTTGATCCAAGTTCAAGTAAGTTCCTAATGAGCACAAGGATGTGTTTTGAAATTCACATTCTTCTCAAGGCTATCCATAGTTAGTGTGGTAGTTACATAATCTGTCATCAATTTGATACTTACAAGTGAAGGTGTGGAGTTTAGCCTGTCAATCAGGTCACAGCTTGATGACCTCATTTGGAGTGCTAAGGAGATAAATAGCCCATTGGAGGTGGGACACTGGCTCACTCCCTGGGAGACATCCCAGCTGAAAAGACACATGGAAACCACTGCCAGTGTTGAGATCTTTCCACTGCCACTGGACCTGTGATCTTCCTTCACTCAGCATCATTGCATGTGTTTCTTGAATCTGAAGAGGACTTTATAGATTGGTATCAGACAGATGGGCTAATATCGGACTTACGGACTTGATCTGGGCTGGGCTGGGATGTTTTCTCAATATTCAATTTCTCTTGCATATAAAGCTCTTTCTTATACACATATGTGTGTCTATGAACTTGTTTCTCTAGTCTACCCAGACTAACACAGTTAGTTGTGATTTACAAAGTCAAATGACATGGCATAAACAATAAAACACAAGGAAACATCTTTCTGGTTCTCTGCTTTTAGCTAAGATCCATCTGACATCAGGAATGATGATAGTCCTTGTTCTCTGTCCTTTTCTAAATCTAGATTGAACCTCTGGCAGCTGTTAATGTACTGCTTCAACCATTGTTGGATGATATTTGGCAAAATTTACTTGTATGTCATATCACTGATATTACTGTATAATTTGAGCATTCTGTGGGGTCATCTTTCTTTGGAATGAGTACAATTACATCTTGTCCAATCACGTGTCCAAATAACTGTCTTCCAAATTTCCTGACACAGAACAGACAGTGCTTCCAGTGCTTAATCAGCTTGTTCAAACATTTCAGTTGGAATACCTATCAATTCCAGGAGCCTTCTTTTTGGCTAATGTTTTCAGTACAACTTGAATTTCTTCTTTCAGGATGATTGGTTCTTGCTCATATGTGACCTCTTGAAATGGTTGAACATGTTAGTTCTTTTTAGTACAGTAATTATATAGTCTTTCCATCTTCTTGGATGCTTCCAGCATCATTCCATTTTTTCCATATAATCTTTCAAAATTTCTTCCATATAATCTTTCAAAATTGCAACTCAAAGCTTGATATTTTTCTTGAGTTCTTTCAGTTTAATATATGCTGAACGTGTTTTTCCCTATGATTTTTTAACTGGAGGTCTTTGCATATCTCATATTTTACTTTGTCTTCTTGAGCTACACTTTGAAATTTCTATTGAGCTTGTTGACTTCAACATTTCTTCCATTTGCATTATCTATAATTGAGAACAAGTTTCAGAGTCTCTTCTGATATCCACTTTGATATTTCTTTCTTTCTTTCTTGTTTTTTTAATGACCTTTTGCTTTCTTCATTTATGATGTTCTTGGCATCCTCCTACAGTTCATCAGGTCTTCTGTCATTAGTGTTCAATGCATTCAATCTGTTCTTGAGATGTGCTCAAAAGTCAGGTTGCACAGACTCAAATTTGTATTTTGGTTCTTCTGGTTTTCATTTTCCTCAGCTTCAATCTGAACTTACAAAAGAACAATCAGTGGTCTGTTCCACAGTCAGCTCCGACCTCATTTTAGCTGCTTATATTGAGCTTTCCCATGGTCTCTTCCCACAGATGTAGTCAATTTGATTTCTCTGTATTCCATCTGAAGAAGTCCATGTGTATAGTTATTATTTTCATTGTTGAAAAAAGGCATTTTTTATGAACAAGTTGTAGGTCTAAAAAAATTATATCATGTGATATCCAGATTAATTTCTATCACCAAGACGATATGTTCCGACTATAGTTCCTTCCTCTTTGGTCCCAACTTTTGCATTCCAATCACCAATAAAAATCAATGCATCTTGAATGCATGTTAAATCAATTTCACGTGGAAGATATTGGAAGAATTCTTCATTTTCTTTCTCGCTAGCTTTTGTGATCTCTGGATAAATTCAAACAATAGTTGCATTGATTGTATTTCCTTGTTGCTTTATATTGCAGACAGCATTGCACTTCAAAATACATTTTCAAATGTCCTGTCTGACAAATGCAGTGCCATTCTTGACTGTGTCATTTCCAGATTGGTAAATCATATGATTTTCCGTTCCAAAATGGCCAGTGCCAATCCATTTCAACTCACTAATACTTAGGATATAGATCTTTATGTATTCCATTTTATTTTTTCCACTTCCAATTTTCCTAGATTCACACTTTGTACATTCCACTTTTTGAATTTCAGCATATTTTGGCAACTGTGTCTCCCTACCTGGAGTCATGCTCCATCAGCAAATGAAGTTCCTAGAGGTTCTACTCCCACAGGCTTGACAGATGGAGCATGACTCAATGTCAAGATGAACTGCTCTGAAGTGTACTCTCGAAAGGCCTCTTGAAGTCACAGTTCAGTTAGTTGTTCTAGTTAGTTGTTCAGGAAGTTGGTCACATCTACTGTCACATCTACTGTCATATCAAGGAAATCTTCTCCAATCTGATAAACTGAGTAGTATAAAGATTCATTATAGAGAAATTACAGTTCTGAACTATCAATGTTGTAATGATATGGGAAGTAAACATTGACTGGAATTCCAAACGAACAAAACAACAGACCAAATATGGGTGCTGGCTGGACGTCTCATGACAGTTTGGTGTTTTTTAGTATGCCATTCATTCTTTCTACTTTTCCTGATGACTGTGGTTGCAGTATGAGATATGAATGTGCCAGGAAATTCATGGTTCTTTGGCTGCAGTTTGAGTGATTTCACATATAAATTAGTTTCTCTTGCTAAATTTACGTTACAAGCTAAGCAATCAATTGATGTGAAAATTCTGTGACTTCTACCTAGGCATCAGCAAAAGGTTAAATTGTCTCTGAAGGAAATACCATCTCTCTTTTTTGGGCACTATATTAGCTCTAAATCCAGATTATTGTACACTAAGGTTTTGCTGTTCAGAGCTCATTTGGGTCAATCAGGTCCCAAGCTTTGTTTTGCAGTTTCTTGTAAACATCTGCATTAGAGTGATTAGTAAAATGATTATTTAGAAAAACCTTTCCCTCAGGTGGTTCTGGATTTTTATTAGTAAATTTCTGAATCTGATGTCTTTCATTCCTTCTATGTGGCAGGTTTTCATCTTCCCCTTAGGTGGAATTTTACTTGAATTTTTCCTTCTGCTAAACACAAAAAGAGAAGGGGCTGGGTGTCTAGAGCTAGCTTTTCCAATGCAATCTCAAGGCTGCTGCTTACAAGCAGCCTTGGTGAGAAAGTGTTCTCAGTGATCAGGTCGGGTACTGTGCCTTGAAGGGGAAGAGTAGTGTGGGGGAAGATGTTTTTTGGGGGGATTTGACAGTAAGAAACGTGTGCAACAAGTTTTCCTTAGGTCTGGTGCAGATTGGGAAATAAAGGTATGTCTTGCAGATTTCAGGATTAAGTCAGGCATGATTTACTATGGCACTGGTCAAGGACAAGAAGAAAGCAGGGTTTCATCTGGCCCTTGGGTGATCTCTCTAAGTTTTTCATAATGCACTGCTTTCTGGGCATGTTTTTCAGACTTGCTGTTAGACAGACCTTCTTTCGACTATACCACCATGTTTTATTTGATAATCCCAAAGAAATTCAGTTCGAGGGACAGCATCTCTGGCTCCAGGGTATCTGCGGGAGACAGGCAGTTCATGAAGATCATTGACATAGGCTTTGGTTACTTGCCAGATGAGCATTTTCATCCTTCTCTCGTTAGTGTAGAATTTAGGAGGATGTAGAGATCTTGCCAAATTAGGTTAAAGGAAAGTGTTCATCTAAGACATTATTTTTCAATTTGGCAGGATCTTCACTGAAGGAGTTTAGGTCGTTTTCAATTTGCAAGAGGTAAAATAGGGTGAAAGGAAGGTGGGCTCTCATTAGACTTGAAATACTGGGGACCTCAATGAGGCAAAATGAGAGTCTGTCTGGGATCTGATCTGAGGTTTAGGGGATTGTCAGAAGGGGGTATCAGAAGGAATACTGTTATTGAAGATCAGAATGATCCATGTTTGTAAAGGGTATTATCAAATGCACATCTGGGACTGATGGTTATCTCACAGGGTTTCCCAAGTGAGAAGATGGAAAGCCAGAAACAGAGTCTCCAAATTGGAGGGGTGTTCCCTCGCCCCATGAGGAGAGGAAGCCAGTGTCAATAGTCAAAGGGCCCTAGAGATGGAATCCAGAGGGGGCTTACTTACCCATGAAAAAGAGTGAGTGCTGTTGCATGCAGGATTGAAGTGGAGAAATAGCCTCTCCAAAATGGCCTCTCATTGTCAGTCTCTTGGAATGAGAAGGGAGTGATGGAGAGAGAGCCGTAAGGAGGGAGTGGAAGACGGGAAGACTGTTATTAGACAATTGGTCTGGAAAGGGATAGGCTTAAGCTTCAGAAAGAAGCCAGAGATTGCTCTGTTTGAATTCTGTTTTCAATTCCTAAGGAGAGAAGTGGTCCAGAATCCAGGAGTCAGCCCAGGCATGGTGTTGCATCCCATTGTTTCTCAATAAGTAAGGTCCCAAGAGGGAATAAAGAAGGGAGAGTTTCTGAAGCCATCACTTGACTAAATAGGAGCCAGGAGACCAGGCCCCACCCCACATCGGGTGCCAAATGCTAGAGTATATGTAGTAAGAAAGACAAAGAGATTCAATGGTGGGAGACAAATTTGTTGGAGGAAAACTGAGAGGCTCCTTTGACTTGAGTCAAGGGTATATATGTGTGTGTGTGTGTGTGTGTGTGTGTGTGTGTGTGTGTGTGTGTGTGTGTTTGTGTGTGTGTACGTGTACGTGTATACGTGTATATGTGTATATATGTATATGAATGGGGATGTGTGATTTGACTAATTCCAAGAACCAGGGTCATCTGCAGGTGCATGGGAAATTACTGAAAAAGATTTTTCATCAGGCCAGTGTCCTTGAACCTACAAGAAATCACTGAACAGTGAACAGTACGCTTCTGGGGCCAGGGGACTTCTGTGAGCCAGTCTCCTTTCATCTAGAATTAAAAAACCAAAAGGAAAGAACTTGTTCTGCATATCTGAAACTGAAAGAACTCAAGAAAAAATGCAAGCCTTATTGCAATCTTCATGATTCTGTGGGTAAAATATTGAATGATGCATAGGACCTTTTAAAAGGGTTGAAAAACAAGGATGATACATGGAGGACTAAGATTAGCTAGACCCAAGCCCTGGTATTTTCAATAGCCTCATATGCATATTAAAGTTGGCTATTGAATAAGGAATACTGAAGAAAAATCAATGTATTGGGTTCAAATATAACAACTGCGAGGATGGTTCAGGGGTAGACAAAATTTCCTTCTTTGAGTAGGAACTGACTTATCAGCACTTAACATATTTTCTGTATCTGTGTAGTATGAAAGTTGCATTATTTCATGACTAATATTTATGAACATAAATATATAGTTTCAAACAGCCAATGTATATAAAACAGTTTGGTCTCTTTAGTTTTTCTTCCTTGTTTAAATCTTCATGGACTTACGATATCTTTAAAATTTCTGATGTATTTGCAAAATCTTTTGTATTCCCTTTACAGTCCCTTGACTTCAATGAATGCTTTCTCTTCTTTGCCACCTTCATCTATTTTTAGGTAAGTCTTGGCAACAATAGATTTATGTTCTTGTTTATCTTCACATCTCCACTTTCAGTATTGAAGCGGTTATCATTGCAACCACATTGCCAAGTCAACCTCTAGGTTTCTTATTAAGTTGTTGATTTATTTCAATTCGTTTCATTCACAGACCTAGGGACAGTGTCTTATTAAATCCCAATGATCCCTGCGCCACTGCCGCCCCCCACCCTCTCAAGCTGGTGCCTGATTACTAAACCCTATAAGACATTTTGTTTGTTTTTCTGTGTTTTTGTTTTTAATCAAGTTAATTACTTTCATCGGTGCCTTTTGGGTTTCTTTTTTCTTCCTCAAAATACCTCAACTTCTTATGCTCTGATCTTCTGTGCTTTATAAAGTAGTTCTTGCTGTAAACTAGGTAGTCAGGGATCACTGAGCCAGAGCTTCCTTCTCTACAGAGTTTCAACTGATTCTCTCTCACTCTGAAGAAATAAACCCAAGCTTTACATCCTTTGGTTCTTAATACTCTATTTATCTGCAATTGCTACCTTCATATTTCCTCATAAATTCTACATCAAGTCAGCTATTTCAAGCACCTTAGTCTTTTCTCTAGATAGTATTTATTATACTCCCATCACTAGATCACCAATGGCATGGACAATTTCCAAACTCCACATTGGCTATATAAAGGCTATCATAATAGTTCTGAATTTAGACATTTATTTTGTTAAAAAGAGAAGTCGTTAAAGTGTCAACTACATCATTGTGTGGTTCACATAAGTATGGCAGGGATTGAACTATTTCGGTGTCCATTTTAAAATACTATTTTAATCATGATTTGTATTATCATTAGAGTGAAATGTGATTTGTGCAAGGGTAAAATGAAAGTTAATGGTACGTAGGAAGAACACTGGAAATCTGACTCCATCTATAGAATTATTCTGATCAATAGAAGCAACATAATATACTATGGAATTTTAAATGCCCTAGGCTGGGATCTCAGATACCTTGTTTCTATACTTCTAATTTGATTACTTAAGTGCTATGTTTCAGCAAATCATGATCCATTTTTATACATGTTTGAGAGTTGAAAAAACTCACACTTTTCTCCCCTACTCCACCTCTTCCCCAACCCCCAGCTACCCCAGTATGCTTTTATATAAAAGTAGACATGATTGTCCTAGAGTAGAATGAGGCATTGGAGATCAACTTTGATTAATGATAGAATTAATGACTTTGGAGAAGCCAATTTCATAAGGAACTATTATTGTATTTAGGAATCTAGGAGAGCTATAGAAATGAGTCATCCTCTTTATACAGGAATTTTAGATTCAAATCTTAGGTTAGTCAAGAGCTATATATACTCAAATAAACATTTGCTTTCTGGAAAATCAACTCCGTTAATTCAATAAGCACATACTCTGCACTCCTCTGAAGTTTACCTCTCATGGTTTATAATTTTCTTAAGTGTAAATATCTTTCAATACTTGGAAGTCCTTACTTTAATACTTGGAAGTCCTCAAAGATTCAGCCCTAAGAGTAATCTTCCCAGTGCCTCTATTTGATTTGCTTAACTTCATAATATTGCTGGGTCTTGGCTCACAGATGTTATCTTCAGCCCGGGAATAGATACATTTTAGTGTTAAATGAGCTGACACTTTTAAAATGATGAACCTTTTGAGTGATTCTTAAATCTGTTGGATTTGTTACTATCATTGTGATTTATTACCCAAATTTATTTTCCATGCTTCTCTGACTCATGACACTTGAAAAAGAATATGGCTGTGAAATTATTAAAATGTTATTTGACTTTACCTCCAAATTTAATACAACCCAAGGGGGCGGTCATACATAAAATATACATTGATGAGGTTGCTGAACCTTTATAAAAAGAGCAATTGTCTTGCAGTGTACCAACCAGTTTATCAATATAAGTATACAAACTTTAATGGCAATGTCATTTGCACAAATAAGAGAGTTGACCAAGAACTACTCCCATAATCTTAATAGTTTGACAGTACTCATGATGCAAATTTCTAAATTGAAAACACCAATATATTATGACATAATATTTGTTTAAATGAAATAGGTCATTGGAACACTGAGAAATTTAATACAAAGTTCAATAACAGGTTATGATTCTTACTACTTGAATACCAAAATTGTAACCTTACATGTAGCTTTTTACTTGGAAAATATAAACTTCATATAAAACGAGATTGGTTCTATTGTATTTAACAGAGCCCAGATTGATGAAATGCTTGGCAGTGTCTTGAGAAATTAGAATGCACTTGACTGTGATGAATGTGTATTTTCCCTTGAAAGTTTTCCAAAAAGGCAAGCCAGTTATGCAGTGACTTGATGACACAAATAGAATTGTGACAAAAATCCAAAATGAACACCTTAAAAGAGCCACAGAAGAATTTCAGGGAATGCTATATTTCCTTAAGAACAACAAAATCTACAGCAATAAGGAAATCTGAATACATATCCAACTATCTAGAAATTGCACAGAAAAAAATAATTGCATTTCCTTTCATTATTTGTGGAAAAGAAATGATAGGATGTATTAAAATTTCACAGTAATCACAGGTCTGGTATTTGTTTAAATGAATTTTGAATAAATAAATAAGAATAACTACTTCCAGTAAAACTAGTTACAAAAAAGGTCACACTTTTTAAAGGGTGACGTAAGATGCTTCAATTTCGAAATGATTACCAGTTTCATGAAAATGAGGTGTGGGTGTGCGCTTTTATTCATATATTTGCATTTATCATATTTGCTTATTTTTAAATATTAAACTGTCAAGCCAAATTGAAATACTGAAATATATTGGGGGGAAATATTTGGGTTGCCTTCCAATTGACCAGGAAACTATTCTAGAATTCTTGAGATAGGATGTGGATAATGTAATTTGCATTGACATTGCATTTGTTTGGGTAATGGACAATATTTCTGCTTCATGTCTAATTTTGGTTGCTTATTTAAATTGAATGTCCGAACTATCTTTAAAAATACATCAAACATTAAATAATAGCACAAGCACATAATATTACTTTCTAATCTCTAGGAAGTCAATTCCATAAAGATTGTAGTTTTTTTCAATCATTTTATTGGGGTTCATACAGTTCTTATCACAATCCATACATACATCCATTGTGTCAAGCACATTTGTCATTTGTTGCTATCATCATTCTCAAAATATTTACTTTCTACTTGAGCCCTTAATATCAGGTCCTCATTTTACCCCGTCCCTCCCCACTCACCCCTCCCTCATGAACCCTTGATAATTTATAAATTATTATTATTTTGTCATATCTTACACTGTCCAATATCTCCCTTCACACACCCTTCTGTTGTATATCCTCCAGGGAGGAGGTTATATGCAGATCCTTGTAATCAGTTCCCTCTTTCTACCCCACCTTCCCTGCACCCTCCAGGTATCACCACTCTCACCACTGGTCCTGAAGGGGTCATCTGTCTTGGATTCAATGTGTTTCCAGTGCCTATCTGTACCAATGTACATCCTCTGGTCTAGCCAGATTTGTAATGTAGAATTGGGATCATGATAGTGGGGGGAGGAAGCACTTAAGAACAAGAGGAAAGTTACATGTTTCATCATTGCTACACTGCACCCTGATTGGCAAATCTCCTCCCTGTGACCCTTCAGTTAAGGGGGTGTCCAGTTGCCTATAGATGGGCTTTGGGTCTCCAATCTGCACCCACGTTCATTTACAATGATATGTTTTTTTGTTCTTTGATGCCTGATACCTGGTACCTTCTACACCTTGTGGTAACACAGGCTGGTGTGCTTCTTCCATGTGGGCTTTGATACTTGTGAGCTAGATGGTTGCTTGTTTACCTGCAAGCCTTTAGGACCCCAGATGCTATATCTTTTAATAGCTGGGCACCATCAGCATTCTTCACCACATTTGCTTATGCACACATTTGTCTTCAGTGATCGTGTCAGTGAGGTGTGCATCATGGAATGCCAATTTAATAGAACAAAGTGTCCTTGCATTGAGTAAGTACTTGAGTAGAGGTCCAATGTCCATCTGGGGCTAGAGCATGGCACCCCACCGGACTTGACTGGAGGACATGCCTAGAGGTCAAAAAACAAACCTTGATCTATTTACAGGTTTTTATTTCTTTTATTTCTTTTATTAATTTTTAATTTTTTCTTTTCTTTTTTAAAAATTAATTTATTCTTTTCTAGGTCATTGGTTTTCTTTTTTGTTGTCATTGTTGTGTTCTCTTTTGTTGCTTTGTCTGCTATACCTTGTTTGTTGGTGCATATAATTATTTCTGCAGATCTATCTAAATAGGATAGGCTGCATGAACAGTCTAGAGGAGAAAACAACGGGACCAATGATTCCGGGAGGACATGGGAGAGGGGGAGGTGGGGGTAAGGAGGTGGTGTTGACCAACCCAGGGATAAGGGAGCAACAAGTGATTCAAAATTAGTGGCAAGGAGGGTGTGAGAGGCCTGGTAGGGATTCAGCAAGGGCAATGTAACCGAGAGAAATCACTGAAACCCAAATGAAGGCTGAGCATGATAGTGGGACAAGAGGAAAGTAAAAGGAAATAGAGGAAAGAACTAGGAGACAGTAGGTATTTATAGAGGTGTAAATACAGGCATGTACATATGTAAATATATTTATATAGGATGGTGGAGAAATAGATCAATGTGTATCTATTTATACGTTTAGTACTAAGGCAGCAGATGGACAATGGACCTCCACTCAAGATTGTGCTTTTATTTACATTTAATGCAAACTTATTTTGAGTCAATTGCATTACTGTCATCTAATTGATTTGGGGCCATAGACTATAAATATTTATGGGATTAAACAGCCTCTTTTTCTCCTGAGTATCAAATTCTGGGTTTGAACTGAATTCATTTAGAATATATACTATGATTAAATTATTTTTAATACACATGTACATTGTTCTTAGAAATACTAGTATTTATTATTTTAATTAATATCTTTCAAAACGTATTGATACCCGAGAGTTCTAAAATCCATAGCATGCATATCCTCATTAGAGTTGATAAAGAAACTATACTATGCCAGGTGATACAGCTGTAGTTTTACAGTTATTGGCACAATATTAATATTTTGCTTGTATTTATTTGCTGCATATTTTGTATGAAGACTACAATATAGATGCACATATCTTCTGATTAGTTTTACCCATGTTTTGCCTTATGGTATACATATTAGTTTCCTATTTGAATAAATATTATAAACTTAAGTCTTCACATAATACACATGAATGATCTCACAGCACTAGAAGTCAGATCTCACAGGGATAATATCAAAACATTGGCAAGGCTGTGATCCTCTCTGAAGATTACAGGAGACTCCATTTTCTTGGCCTGTCCAGCTGTTAGAAACCACATTTAAACTCCGGCATGTCATTAATTTCCTACTGCAAAGCCCGTAGTGGCCAAACATTTTGCATAATACCATCTATCGGATTCTGTTGTTTTTGCTTCTCTCTTCATTTAGGATCCTTATGATTACATTGGGCTCACCCAGATAATCATGGATAAACTCTTACTATCTTAACATTAGCTGATTAGCATCACAGCAACATGAAAGCCACTACCTTATGAAAAACTGAAAGAATATTTACAATATCCATATGTTATATTTTAATGAGGAAAACCAGTTTGCCAAAAGTTAGTTATCCTCAATGTACTCTTTATTTAAAATTAATAATAATAATTTAGGTAGAAAACAATAAAGAAAATGTGGTGCTGAAAATATTCTCTAAGTAAATTTGTGTCTTATTAGCAATTGCAATACCTAAGAGTCATAAGAATAATGTCTTATAGCAAATAATTTCTGTAAAAAATAATCTTGTGCATAATACAAAGATATGAAAATTATGAGATAAAATTTATTCAGAAAGCAATTCCAAAAGTCAGTGTGTGTCTTATACTATAAAGTAGATGTGAACTTTTCAAACATGCTTAGTCATATATTGTGTTAGGCCAGGTTGACTAGAGATAAAAATTCAGTGATATTCATATATATGTAAGAAAGAGCTTTCTATCAAGAAGTCATTATGCATCAATAAAACATCCCAGCCCAATCCAACTCAAGTCCATAAGCCTGATACTAATCCATAAGTCCCTCTTTAGGCTCATTTAGTCACATGCAAGGATGCAGAATGCAAGAAGATCAAACCCAGGGGGTGCAACTTGTTGTGGATTCAATGGCAATGGATGCATCTCCAGAGCTGTGGCAGGTCTAAGACCGGTTTGTCAGGAAGAAGGTGAAGGCAGAGAAAGAAGGGGAGGTAACCAGGGCCCTCTTTATGAGAAGGCCACGCCCAAAAGTAGATCATCAGGCTGTGCCCTGATTGACAGGCTAAACTCCATCCCCACACTTTTATATATCTTTAAGTTGACATGACACTATGTATGTAACTACCACACATACTCTGTGACCTATGTGTATGTACATTGTTAATAAATGGTAAACTGGTTTCATAAATTTCTCATCTTTCTACATCTTATTTTCCTCATTACAGTAACAGCAAGTGGATGATTCTTTTTCTTTGGTATCATTTTCATACAAAGAATTTTTTTATCATTTGCTATTCCATCAAGGATTGAAAACTCCTTTTTCAGACCAGGCACTAAGAAGGTAGGGCATTTTTATATTTAATGCCATCAATTCCAAAGTATTAGTAGTAAGCAGTAAATAAAATCACATGCTTTAATTTTGAATAATCAAAAACTAGATTCCAGAAGGGACAAATTATTTATACAAGACAAGCAAGTGTTTATTTATCCAGAGTTTATGTATATGTGGGCATATATTTTAATGTGAAAGTATGTGTGTATCAGAGAGAAAGATACTGAATGAAACATTTTTGTCAAAGTAAACATATCTATTCTCATTGCTTAAGATAATGCCCTGGTTTTCCCCTTACAAAAATGTGTACGATGAATTTAATAAAATGGTGAACTTAGATATGAAGTATTCTCTATGTTCTCTGATGTGGGGTATTATAAAGATTATATTACTGAGTTCTTTCAAAGGTGGATTAATCTTTTCTTCACAAGTAAATGTTCCCACTGTAGGGCATTTGTTTAGTCAAATGAAGCAAGAAAGAAATGGGAAAATAGGACAATTTGTCATTCAAAGCTTAAGCAGAATTGAATTTGTGAAAGTTACGCTACTGCAAATGAATTTTATTAATAAAATGTAGGCTTTCAGAGAGTTTCCAAGAAGCGAAAGAGATATGACTTCAGGAAATGCCAATATGTGGGGGGAGGTCAGATGCGCAGGCATTCCCTCCCCTGAAGGCAATCAGTTGCCAGATTGCTGTCTCATCCCACCACCTGGGTGAGCCTGCTCCCTGCCTCTGGGGACAGTGGACAGGCTGCTGTGGGCGGAGTTCGCATCCTACTGATAATGGTCTCTATCAGTTGGGCCAGGGACAGACCAAACCGGCTGTCCCTCCTCTTCCTATAGTGTATATGTCCCTAGATCACCCCCTCCCATCACTGTAATACCTGGAGCATAACCCTTTCCTGTGACATATGTCTTCACCTGTAATGTGGGAGCTTGCACCTCCCCAATGTCCCCAGAGAGTATAAAAGCTTGGGGAACATCAAAGTTCTCTCTCTCTCTCTCCACGTGAATTACCAAGCGGGGCTGAGGTGAGCAATGCTACCATATAAAGTGTGTCTGACTCCATTTATTTCTATATATCTCTTTTATCTCTCATGCTCTCTATAACTTTACTATAATATTTACTTATTATCGCTGTACAATTACGCCTACCGAACCCGTAGTGATTGTACTAGGAGCTGGCTTCTTCTGGCACCAATATATATTTGACTTTTAAATAAATCTACAAAAAAGACAAAAGTGTCAAATTATCTGATTTTCAGTGGTTTAAAGAAGTAGTAAAAGAGCAAAGGAGACTAACTATACCTTCATGGCACAAAAATAAGATAATAATAAATAAACATATTTGGTTTATTTCCTTATGGAAATAGATATTGCATGTGAAAAATCTGAACTATTTTTTCTGATTTTTTTATTTGGTTGATCACTTTTCTAAGCCATAGATTTTTTTTCTTTGTTTTCTTCTTCCTTCTGTTCTTCCCATTTTTATTTTATTTTTTTTAACTACACTCTTCAGGTAGAACCTCCTAGTGAACATGACCAGTCTCATTCAGAATCGAGCAGGGACCAGTGCCCTGGGAAATCAGATATGTGACCTGAACTCTGGTTGTTTCAAGATTATTTATTTATTATTTTTATTGTTTTGCTTTTAAAAATCACATAAAGCTTATTTTCCCCTGTAGAAACTCAAAGTTGGTATACTAAGCAAGTTTCCATAGCTCCTCCTCCCAGAGTTTGGTGATCCTCCAGTGCTGGGACTTACCTCCCTCCAATCACCCCCTGATTAGAAGTGCCTGCCTCAACTCTCCATTCCATTCCTACTGCCTATTTTTCCTCTGGGGCCCTGGGTGGAAGACAAATAATGTGGCATGGCACAGAATTCCCATATATCTCCACTATTTCCTGTGCAACACTCCTTGTAAAGGCACAGTTCCTGTATCAAAAGATCAGCTCCATGAAAGCAGAAAAGTAGAATCCCACCAAACCAACACTATTTAAACACAATAACATTTATCTGTAGCACTTTCACCATATTAAATAATGGGGCAAAAGATGCATTCAATTCAATATGTGCCACCCTCAATTAAACATAACATTCTATAAGTGAACAAAACAAAACATCCTGAGCCTAACAAATGCACTTAAGTAACATCTATACCTTAATCCTATAATCCTATGAATAGATTCACCCACATATGAAAGTTTGTAAGCCAGCCACTTAATACCTTTATGCTCTCCATTTTGGGTATCCAATTTCTATATTTCCCACTTACATCAACCCAGTTCTCTGAGGAGACAATCATATTCTTGGAATCATATCTTCATTCCAGTGGTGGGAACCTGTGAAGTCTGCATCCATAAGCAAAGTCAAATCAGTACAGGCCATCCATGAAGTCAGCAGTGACATGCACCAGTTCACAGTCTCAGAAAACTTTTCTTCTTCTGGTCGGGTTCTGGTCAACTCAATGTGGGTTGCCTCACTTAGCCTCACCAGTGTGCCCATTGTTCACCTTTCCTCCAATCACAGATTCCCAACAACTCTAGTCCCCTTGGACAAGGTCATGAACTTCAGACCAGTCAACCCACTCTCATCTCCTCCAGTTTCTGTAAACATGGTGTCAGTGGCCAAGACTCAACCTATCTCTTTATTGCTTCATTTCCCCAAATTCCACTTAACAAGTGGATCTAGGTGGACCCTAGCAAGCATTTCATTCTTCACACAGGCTTCCTTTAATGCTCAGTCCTAGAGAGGAGTTTTCCTCGTGGTTCCAGCCTCAAGCTCAAACCACTAGTCTAAAATTCAAAAATCCAAAGAGTTCCTTTTCCCCCCCAATGTGTCAAACTGCCATAGGCAATCTCTTGGAATGCAAATGTCCTGAGTACTCCAAAGCACTGGGTGAGGCTTATCATTTCAGAGCCTTCTTTGAAGGCGCATCCTAAACCCATTTAAATATCAAATTTTAATATCTTGAGGCAAGCGGGCTTAAAGGCACTCTATTTTCATACTTCCCTATAATCATTTCTATCATTCATTATATCAACAATAATAAGCAGAAGAAATCAGTACAAACAAAGTAGAATCAGATACGAAACTCAATTCTTGAAACAGTCAAGTTCAATCCTTACCTATCTTATCTGAATCCTTATTTGAAGTATTCTACTGATACAAAATATGGGATTAGGCCTCTGACAATATCAAGCCAGACCCAAGCTTCTGTCAGCCATTTTCACCTTCTGTCAGTCATTTTCACTTAGCAGCTCTGAGAAATTCAAGGGATGATTTTGTCCCCTGCACTCAAAATATATATTGATGACATTCATTTTTGACATTTCAAACAGGAATAACCCAAAACAACAACCAAACAAAATAATCAAAACTTTAACTTCCCATATAATTTTCAGAAAACAATCGAGTAAATTGCATGGCCATATCTGACCTCTGGTTAGCCATAGAAGGAAAACTACCATGAGGGAGAGGTCAAACAAGCATTCACTCTCCATCTTTATGATTTGTTTCTCTACTACCCCAGTCCTGGTACAAAAATGTGTTAGTCTGAGTTAACTAGAGAAACAAATCCAAAGACATTCATATGCATATAAGAAAGACCTATATATAGAAGAACAATTGAGTATTGAGAAAACATCCAAGCCCAATCCAGATCAAGTCTGATATTAGTCCATATGCCTGATACCAATCTATAAATTCCTGTTCAGACTCATGCAACACATGCAATGATGCTGAATGCAGGAAGACTCAGGCCAGTGTGTGGAAAGTCTTGTGGATCCAGTGAGAGTGGAAGCATCTCAGTGCTGGCAGTGGTCTCCATGTATTTCCTTCAGCTCACGGGCTCTAGCAAAGCTCCATGTATCTTCTCAACAGGAATGTCTCTCAAGCAGTGAGCTATTTATCTCCTTCGGACCTCCAAATAAGGTTGCCAATCTCTGACCTGATTAACAGGCTAAACTCTACCCATTCACTTGCAAGTCTCAAATTGACAACAAATTATGTAACTCACACACCAATTTACTCACACATAAGAAAAGTGGGGAAACTAATTTTCAACTCTCTAACACAATATGTTCGACAATTAGGACAGAGTCAACAGCAAAAACACTCTAACAATGGAAGAAAATGAATAATAAAAATTAGAACAGAAATAAATGAGTTGGAAAAATGGGAATAAATAAACAAAACAAGAAATTGGTTCTTTGAAAGGATTAAAACATTTGACAAATTGTTAAAGTTAAGAAAGGAAAAGAAACCGTAGTTGAATGTCTCTAGAATTACAGATGAAATGGGTGGCATCACAACAGATCTAAATGAAATGAAAAGAAAAACAACACCCTATTGCAAAAGGCTATATTCCAATAAATCCAGACTACATGGAAAATCCTTAGAAATACAACCATTATGCAAATTAACACAGATGGACATTTAAAACAGACTTGTACCAAAATAATAAATGGAAGGTCTTCAAGAAACTCCCAATCAAAAACAGCCCATGACCAGATAGCTTCACAGGAGAATTCTACCAAATATTCAGAAAAAGCTGTCACCCATTCTACACAAACTATTACAAAATATAGAAACCCTCACTATTTGCAGATGATATAATTTTATGTAGAGAGAAACCCAAGGTCTCCACAAGATTGTTGGAAACAACTGAGAAAACAAGCATAAACCAATGGGAATCCTGTAGACTAATGATGAGAGATTAGAAAAGACGAGAAAACAATATTATGGTATTTACATAATCTGTTGTCAATTTGAGAATGAAGAGTGAAGTTTAGTCTGTCAATCAAGTCACAGCTTGATGACCTAATGTGGAGGCGCTAAGGAGATAAATAGCTCGCTGGAAGCGGGACACATGCTCACTCCCTGTGATACATTCCTCTGGACAAGACACATGGAGCTAAGCTAGAGCGTGGGAGCTGAAGGAGCCATGTGGAGGCCCCTGCCAGCACTAAGGTGCTTCCACTGCCACTGGATCCACAGACTTTCCACCCACTGGCCTGTGATCTTCCTGCATTTGGTATCATTGCATGTGTTTCGTGAGTCTGAATAGAAATTTATAGACTGGTATCGGACATATAGGGTAATATCAGATTTATGGACTTGATTTGTACTCGGCTGGTATGTTTTCTCAATATTCAATTGCTCTTGAATAGGCTCTTTCTTATACACATATGAGTGTCTATGAATTTGTTTCTCTAGTCAACTAAGACTAACACAAATACCATTCACAATAGCTACCCCAAAGCTGAAATACCTAGAAATAAATCTAACTAAAGAAACAAATCTCCCTTACAAAGAAGACAACAGAACATAATACAAGAAAACAAAAGAGACTTGCATAAATGGAAGAGTATCCTTTATTCTTTGTAGGAAGATTCAACATTGTGAAAATGTCAATACTACTTAAAACAATCTACAAATTCAATTTAATCCCAATCCAAATCCAACATCATTATTTGTAAAAGTGGAAAAATAAATTATGACTTTCATATGGAGAGGGAATGAGCCCAGAATAAGCACAGAACTTCTCAAAAGGAAGACCAAAATAGCGATTCTTTCACTACTTGACCTCCAAACCTACTACACAGTCACAGTTGTCAAAACTGCCTGGTACTGGTATAATGATAGATGCATAGACCAGTGGAACAGGACAGAAAATGCAGAAATAAAAGCATCTGCCTACATACATGTGGCTTCCAACAAAAGCCCAATAAATATTAAATGGGGAGGGGATACCTTCTTCAATAAATGGTGCTGAAAAACTTGTATATCCGTCTGCAGAAGAATGAAACTGGAGCAATACCTCAGCTCATGCACAAAAACGAAATCAATCTGGATCAAAGGTTTAATTGTAAAACTGAAAACTATCAGGATCATCGAGAACATTAGGACAAATCTAAGGGCCCTAGTGCAGGGCATGCATGAGCTACTAGATATAATAAATAAAGTACCCAAAACAAAACAAAATAGATGAGTGGGACCTAATAAAAATAAATCACTTGTGTACATAAAAATATTTCAACAAAGAGTAAAATGAGAGCCCATCAATTGGCAAAAAATATTTAGCAATGACATAACAAAGTACTAATTACTAAAATCTTTAGAATACTACAAGGCCACAACAGGGAAAAAAACTTTCTTAAAAGGTGGGCAAAGGCTTGAAGATAAACAAGAGACCATCTAGCTCAGAAGCAATAAAGCCCACCTGGAAGAAGCACACCAGCCTGTGTGACCACGAGGTGTCAAAGGGATCGGGTTATCAGGCATCAAAGAACAAAAAATCATATCATTGTAAATGAGGGTGAGTGCAGAGTAGAGACACAAAGCCCATCTGTAGGCAATTGGAAACCCCCTTACTGAAGGGTCTCAGAGAGGAGACGAGCCAGTCAGGGTGAAGTGTAGCAATGATGAAACATACAACTTTCCTCTAGTTCTTAAATGCTTCCTACCCCCACTATCATGATCGCAATTCTACCTTACAAATCTGGCTAGACCAGATGATGTACATTGGTACAGATAAGAACTGGAAACACATGGAATCCAGGACAGATGATCCCTTCAGGGCCAGTGGTGAAAGTGGCAATACCTGGAGGGAGGGTGGAAGGAAGGCGGGGTAGAAAGAGGGAACCGATTACAAGGATCTATATATAACCTCCTCCCTATGGGATGGACAACAGAAAAGTGGGTGAAGGGAGACGTTGGACAGTGTAAAATATGCCAAAACAATAATAATTTATAAATTATCAAGGGTTTATGAGGGAGGAGGGAGCGGGGAGAGAGGGGGAAATGAAGAGATGATATCAAGGGCTCAGGTAGAAAGCAAACATTTTGAGAATGATGATGGCAACAAATGTACAAATGTGCTTGACACAATGGATGCATGTATGGATTGTGATGAGTTGTATGAACCCCCAATAAAATGATTTAATAATATTTTTTAAAAGGTGGGTAAAGGACCTGAATAGACAATTTGCAAAGGGTGGTACCCAAATGGCAACAATTGCAGGAGACAATGCTCTTGTTTATTAGGCATCCAGGAAATGCAAATCAAAACAATGATGAGATACCACCTAACACTCACAAATATAACCCAATTTTAAAGGGAAAAAAAAAATACTGGAGGCCATGGAGAGATTGGAACTCTTATACACTGCTGGTAGGCATGTAAATGCATACAACCACTGTGGAAAGATATATGATGATTTATCAAAAGCTGGCAATAGAAATACCATAAGCCCAGCAATACCATTGCTTGGTATATACCCCAAAGAAATAACTTACAGATTACGAACAGAAGTATGCTCTCCCATGTTCATTGCAGCATAGTTCATAATAGCAAGGGGTTATAAACAGCTCAAATTCCCTTCAGTAGATAAATGGATTAAAAATGTAGCATATACACACAATAAAATACTATGCACCTAGAAAAACAGCAATAAAACCGTGAAATACCTCATGGCATGGAGGGATCTGAAAAACATTATGCTAAGTGATGTCAGTCAATCACAAAAAGGCAAGCAAATACTGTGCAGTCCACTACTGAAGGGGTGACCACCAGGATGGGAGCCATATCGGTCTGCTGGCCAGGTCGGCCAGGCAGCTCAGTGGAGAGAGCCTGACTGGTGCCCATGAACCATGCACCATTCTCTCTGTGTGTGTATCTGTAAACCCCCTTGGGACGTAGGCCATGTGTCATAGAACAGTGAAACATTGAAGCCTGGATCTTCAAGGCATATAGTAGGTTCCAAAGACCATACAGGAGGGATGCAATCTGGTAACCCTACTAGGTGAACTAGGCTCTACCTCAAACACACCTATATCCTGCAGATATAAGATTGAAGAAACAGAGGAAAGCTATCATGAGTATTTAACTGTTGGTAGGCAGACTAACATTTACTTAGTACTTCAATGTCTTGTTGGCTGTGTTAAGATCTGTATTATTCTGGCAGGCCTGTGCCTGCCATTGTCAGTGGGACGGCAACAAAGTGCATATGGAAGAATCACAACAGCATCTGTGATCCAAGGATTTGTAAATTATATAATCCAAATCCGAAGGAGGGAATAGTATAAGAGCTTAAATTGTGAGATTTTGGTGAGCAGAAGAATATGAATGCCAATGGAATTCCAAAATACATTTTCAGGATCTACACAGTGAATAAGGCTCCCAGTGATTTCCCTCTAACCATAATTCAGGGGTGGAAATAACCTGGTTATCAGAGAGTATTGGAGAGATGACTATAGTTCAGTGATTCTCAACCTTCCTAATGCCACGACCCTGTAATACAGTTTCTCATGTTGTGGTGATCCCCCCAACCATAAAATTATTTTTGTTGCTACTTCATAACTGTAATTTTGCTACTGTTATGAATCAGGTGACTCCTGTGAAAGGGTCATTTGACTCCCAAAGGGGTCGCGACCCACAAGTTGGCAACTGCTGCAATAGTAGATTAAAATGATAAATCTGACTTGAATGGTTAAAACTCTCCTTTGATCTCTCTATTGATACACTGTGTGCTTGATGTGTTTTTTAATATTTCTGTGTTGTTTTCCTATTGGGGTTTGTCTCTGTTGTGTTTTATCATTGTTGGTAGTCTTCTTGACTCTCTGTTATGTATGCTTCTATGTTTTCAGTACATGAAACCCAGGATGAGAGAATCTATAGAGACAATAACTAGATAAGCATTCCTGTGGGGTTAGGTGGGGGTATATATCTATAGCAAAGGTTTGAGAAACCAACTAAAACATAAGCCGTTACCCCAAACTCCTGAATGTCAAACAGAAATTAAATAATTTTATTGAAAACTATTTAGAAAGTGAGCGAGACAAAAATCAGCAGGAAAACAGCAATTCTCAGAGTGCCCATGCCTGGTCAACTAACCTAACACAACCATGCCATTTTGAGACAGCAGCAAACTACGTCTCTGGTGAGAAGCCTACAAAGGCAACCTCATGGAAAGCAGAGCTGGAAGAAGAGACATTGCGTAAGTAAGCATGGAACAAAAGGAGGTATGCAGGTGGTGTGCCAATCAGAATAAGCCTGCAAAGGAGGCAAGTAAGAGTGCAATAGCTTGAAACCTGGGAAACACAGAGAAGTGTCACTGGAACAAAGTGATGGAAACCCTTGCTAATCATTGGAGCTTAAGGAAGAAGGATTAATAAAACAGGGAGTGTACTATTAAGAAAAGGCAAGGCTAAGTACAAGAAGGTGGGTGAGAGCTTCAGAGTTCCTGGAGAGCTTATGGAAAGAAGGGATCTACAACTTAGGGATAGGATTTCCTGTCAACAGTGGTGTCTTTCCCTGCGGACAAGAGACATATATTGAATATTAAAATAGCAGAAGTATAGGTTTGAAAAATAAATTACCTTTTACCTGCTGCCAAGATTAGATTGTATAATTTATTTGTTGAGGGATGTCAATATCTTACTTATCCTTATTTAAACAATTTATCGGTCAGAGACAGGAACACTGTATATTCTCCTATGGCCTTTCTGCAGTCCCCATAACTTCTCTTGTACATAAATGCTTGATATTCAAAGTAGGGTAATGCATGACTATCAGCTTGTATGAATTATTTTCCACAACATCACAATAGGATGGTCTTTTTTTCCTTACTGAATTGAATCTTGCTTCAAAACCAGCCTAACAATACTTTTAAGGATATCCAATTTCCTGAAAGAAAGCATGATCTTATCATTCTTCTTATGTTAGAACTCTGAAGTTATTGGGTTTTATAAAATTCTGAGATGCCTGCTAATACTGACAAGCATGATTACCCAACGTGTTACAGCGTTGACCTTACTCAAGATGGCCCCATGTGTGACAGAGTAGAACTGCTCCGTAAGGGTGTCTTAGCTGTTATATTTATGGAAGAAGACAGCCAGGCCTTCTCTTCTGCAGAGCTGCTAAATCAGTTTAAATCAACAATCTTTAGGCTAGCATCCAAGGTACAATCACTTGTACCATCTATGCTCCTGTGAGTTATCATTTTTCTTACTAATGTGTACATTCCTTAAAAATAAGTACTAGGGATTGATCATTTTGTCTTACCACAGGGTCTAATACATTTAATAAACATTAAATACATTAAGTAAACTCACAACTTTCAAGAAGATTACAAAGACAAGCTAGAGATCTCAGTCATCCATTTTAGGACTCATGTACTATGATCACTTATTCACTTATTTCGCAGGCTTGTTTTTGGAAAGTGAGAAATCATAATAACAGGGATGGCAAAGAGGTCCTCTTAGCATTTTTATTACTTTATTCAATTCCATTTAAATGTAATGATATTTTCTCCCTGCTAAATTTTAAGTTCTAGTGTAAATCATGGTTATCTTGTTCACTGTTATGTTTTACCACCTAAACTTCTCCTTAGATTTATTTGACTAATTACCAGAAGTGATATTCATTGGAAGGCCCAGCTTGGGTAAAATGAGTCTAAATGGGACATTCCAGGATACAGAGTGGTGATTCAAATACTTAAGACTTTTTTTTTTAAGTACACAGGTTCCAAAACTTGAAATGTACATAGGGCTAAAAAATATAAGAATTTAAAGTCCAGTGGAAATGTATTCAGAATAAAGACAGGTCAGGAATAAATAAGGGTAATTTCAGAGAATTCTTGAATGAGAGTGTTGGGACTAGCTGGAAGCTCAGTTCCAGAATGGGAAGACATCATTTGGATACCATTGACATTCAGTTTAAAAGTACAGACTTTAAATCTTGATGGACAGAGTATCACTTTTTTTAAACAGAATATTTTGACCTGTTCAATGCTTATATATTACCAAAGGCAACTGTGTGGAATTTTACCCATGTGGCCTACTCTTCTTTTTATTAATACTCCTGAGAATTTATAAAATACAAGCTAAGCACTTTTGATAAAAAATATTTTAAGAAATTATCAGTAATTGTACATAATATGTATTTCACCCATAAACACACTTGCTGTACAAATGGAAAGAGAAGGGAAAATGGACAGAAAGCAAATTAGGTTATATCTTAATTAATAAAAGCTTTCGAACATCTATCAATCTGTTTTTCCTCAAAAGCCACAGATTCCAATATTTTTTATTTATGTGGTTGTTCTTGAAGATACTCACAAAACTCTCTGTACTCTGGATTGATACAGTGTAAGTTAGTTTATTGTACCAACCTGGCTGATAAACACATGTGTGGTTAATTGAGGGTGGAGGAATAAATGGCTCAGTGAGCCTCGCCTTTCGAGTTCTCAGGTCTCTTACTTTCTGATGGTCAGACCAGGGTGCAGCTGCCTTAGCCAGTTCCCTGCTTCAGCTGGCAAGGCCCACTTCCTGCAAGACATCCTTGAGGATGTCTTGGAAATAGCCCGATGCAGCCATGGGTCCTGGAGCAGCCATGTGGAGACCCCTGCCAGCTCTGAGATGCTTACACATTCACTGACTCGGATTTCCTCCTGCAGTCAGCATCACTGCGTCTGTTTTGTGAGATGAAGGAGGACTTTGTGGATTGGTGTTGGACATATGGGTTAATGGATTAATGTTGCACTTGTGGGCTTGGGCAGCACTGGATTGGGACGTTTTCTTGATGCACACTTAACCTTTATATAAAACTCTCTCTTATACATGAGTTTCTGTGGATTTGTTTCTTTAAAGTACCCAGACTAATACACAGTGGCTGAATCACTGGGCTCGGCATAGGAACAATTGTGGGGGTGTTGCAGGACCATGCAATGTTTCATTCTATTGTTAATAGGGTCTTTATTGGACAGAGGTGACTGGAAGGCACCTAAAAACAACAACAATGTGGTAATTCACCTCAGTTATATGGGATCACTAGGGAATGAAAGCCATCGATATCTATCTATCTATCTATCTATCTATCTATCTATCTATCTATCTATACACATATATAATGTCTATATATACATAGAATGTGTGTGCTTATGTGTGCGCATGTATTTATGTATATACATACACACATTGTTGTTATTAGGGTCTGTGGATGAGGTTCAGGAACATAGTGACTCTATGTTCAACAGAAAATATATCGGCAAGTCCTGGACCATCCTAACAATTGTAATAATGCTTGAGTATTTTGGTCTTCTCTATATTGAATTGTAATCCATACTGAAGGCTACAATCTTTTATCTTCATCAGCAAGTGCTTCAAGTCCTCCTCACTTTCAGCAAGCAAGATTGTGTCATCTGCATATCAAAGGTTGTTAGTGATCCTTCCATAAATCCTGATGCCACTTTCTTTATATAACCCAGAGTCACCGATTACTTGCTCAACATACACATTGAATAGATATGGTGAGAGGAGACAATCTTGTCACACATCTTTCTTGATTTTAAACCATGCAGTATTCATTGTTTTGTTCCCACAGCTGCCTCTTGATCCATGTATAAGTTCTACAGAAGCACAGTGAAGTGGTCCGGAATTCCTATTCTTCTCATCATCTTGTCACCATTTTTTTAAAACACAGTTTGTTATGATCCACACAGTCAAATGCCTTGCAATGGTCAATAAAACCAAGTAAACATCTTTCTTGTATATTCTGCCTTCCATCAAGATCCATGTAACATCTGCAATGATCCCTTGTTCCACAATCTTTTCTGAATCCAAACTGAACTTTTGGCAGCTCCTTCTAAATAAATATACTGCTGTAACCATTATTGGATGATCAGCAGTAGAATTTTACTGCAGGTGATATCAATGATACTGTTCTAGAATTTGAGCATTCTGTTGGCTCATCTTTCTTTGGAATGTGTACAAATATGGAACTCTTCCAGTACAAATATGGGTCTCTTCCAGGAATTTAGCTGTCTTCCAAATTTCCTGGCATAGAACAGTGAATGTTTACAGTGCTTCTTCCTCAGCTTGTTGAAAGATTTCTGTTGTTATTCCATCACTTCCTGGAGCCTTCTTTTTGACTAATGCCTTCAGTGCAGTTTGAACTTCTCCTTTCAATACCATTGATTCTTGCTTATAGGTGACATCTTAAAATGGTCAAATGTTTATATCTCTTTGGTGCAGAGATTCTGTGTATTTTTTCCATCTTATTTGGATACCTTCTGCATTATTCAACATTTTACCTATAGAATCTTTTAGTATTTCAACTCAAGGCTTGGGATTTTTTTGAGTTCGTCCAGTTTAAGATATGCTGAATGTGTTCTTTCATTTTGGTTTTCTAACTCTAGGTCTTTGCATATTTCATTATAATATTTTACTTCGTCTTCTTGAGATACAGTTTGAAAATGTACTATTGAGCATGTTGTCATCAACATTACTTCCATTTGGATTAGCTGCTCAACTAGTAAGGGTGAGTTTCAGAGACTCTTCTGATCTTTTCTTTCTTGCTTGCTTTCTTCTTTATTTCTTCCTTCCTTCTCTCCTTCCTTCCTTCCTTCCTTCCTTCCTTCCTTCCTTCCTTCCTTCCTTCCTTCCTTCCTT
>NW_022103942.1:9398135-9422828 GCF_000313985.2 Echinops telfairi
CTTCCTTCCTTCCTTCCTTCCTTCCTTCCTTCCTTCCTTCCTTTCTTGTGTTCAATGAACTTTTGCTTTATTCATGTATGATGTCTTTCCATAGCTCATTAGATCTATCTTCATTAGTGTTCAAAACAACGAATATGTACTTGAGATGTTCTCAAACTTCAAGTGGAATAGGCTCAAGGTCATATTTTGACTTTCATGGATGTCTTCGTTTTCTTCAGCTTCAACCTGAACTTACATATGAGCAACTGATGGTCTGTTCCATAGTCAGCCCCTACCCTTATTTTAGTTATTGATATTAAGTTATTGATATTAATCTTCTCTTCCAACTGATGTAGTCAATTTGATTTCTATGTATTCCATCTGGAGAAGTCCATGTGTATAGTCATTGATTTTGTTGTTGAGAAAAATGTATTTGATATGAAAAAGTCATTAGTCTTGCAAAATTTTATCATGCAATTTCCAACTTAGTTTCTATCACCAGGATCATATTTTCCAACTACTGTTCTTTCCTCTTTGTTTCCAACTTTTGCATTCCACTTGCCAGTAATAATCAATGCATCTTAATTGCACATTTAATCAATTTCAGACTGAAGATACTGGTAAAATTATTCAATTTCTTCATCACTAGCTTTTTGGTTGGTGCACACATTTGAATAACAGCTGTACTGATTGGTTTTCTTGAAGGTGGATGTCACAGACAGCATGGTACTTCAAGATTGATGTTGTCAGTTCCTTTCTAACCACAAGGCATGGTGGTGTAGTGGTTACGCATTAGTCTGCGATCTGCATGGTGGGCACTTCAAAACACCAGCAGCTCCATGGGAGAAAGATTGGCCTTTCTTCTCCTGTAAACACAGTCACAGAAACCCACGGACGGTTTCTATGAGTCAGCATTGACTCAATGGCAGTGAATTTGTTTGTTTAAAGTTTTTGGTTTCTAACAAAGAATGCCAGGCCATTCCTATTTAATGTCTCCTTCCTGGCATAGTAAATCACGATTTTCTGATCTAAAATGACCAATAACAGTCCATTTTAGCTTAATAATGCCTGGTATATTGATCTGTATGCATTACATTTCAATTTTGACCAATTCCAATTTTCCTAAATTCATACTTCACACATTTCATGTTCTGATCCATAGTAGATTTTTACAGGTGTTTCACTTTACCTTTAGTTGTGCCCCATCCACAAATGAAGAACCCAAAGGCTCCACTCCCACAGGTTTACCCCACTCACATTAGCATGGTTGGCTCCGCTCTAAGAAAGCAGCTACCCCTAAATCACATTTCAGTGCCCTCCGACCCAACAGGCCTATCTTCTGGCACTATCTCTGACATTTTTCTGCATAATTGGATGTGGTAGGAATCAGCACCGCTCCATCCCTGAAGCCCTTGATGATAGCTCTAATCTGCAATCCCTCAAGGAATGATATATTGCTTTGAATTTACTATTTTACTACAGGGAGGCAGTTCTAATAAAGTTCACTTAATTTTCACTACCATACTAGCCCTTATTTGATATGTCAGGGATACAATATGAAGGTTCGGTCAATTGCTGAGTATATGTACTCCAATTACGCATTCTAGAACTGGAGACATTACTACAGAATGCGTTCAGGGACTAACTGAACCCACTACGAAACAAAACTGAAGTAAGAATTAATTAATAACTAGACCTCTCCTCACTCATACTCCAAATGAGGAACCTTCAAAACATTTTGGGTCTCCTGGAAGTATTGTCAAGTCAGAGTTAATGTCCAGTAATCCCTGAAAAATCTGATTATTTCCCTTTCCCCGATGAAAAGTCATTCTTTTAAAAAATCTCACATCTCTTTGAAGAAGGCTGGGAGACAAATTAACAGTACAGACTACTGGCAACCTAATGGGATCCTTCCTCAAAGGGGCCAGGCCTCCCTTTCATTCAAGTGGCAGTAAGTCTGTAAACTGGCTCAAGTCTCTAAATTAATTGAGGGGTCATGATTCTCTTAATTCTAGTGATTCGATCTAGACTACTAGTCATGTGACCTAGAATTCTCCTGTTTGCACAGATCAAGAAAATATTTAGTAGTTACCCCATCTGTTTCACTCCTAAATAAATACTGTCTAAGTAGCCAATACCATAAGTACATGCAAGTCAGGCTATTCTGATTACTACTTTAAATCAACTTTCCATTATGGTAAATATGTCCCTCTTTTCTCTGTTGGTTAAGAACTGCCTCATGGCCCCTACCACCACAGAGTTCAACCAGCCCCATTTTAGCTAGATTTCTTTATCCAAGAAAGGAAGTTCTTATTGTCAAGCTTGATTTACATAAAATAGCAATCACAATAGTCACTGTTATAATAAAAAAAGATGTGTTCTCTGTGACTCTATTCTGATAAATCCATTCTAACATGCCAATTGGATACATTCTTCTACAGTATACCAAAGTAGCTTTGATGCTTCACCTTGACTCACCTACATGATCATTGCTTTAGCAAACCAATCAAATAAACTATTAGATTCTATCTTAAACTCTAGAGCTGAAACACATTGAAGAATCTGAGTTGAGTATACCCATATCACCAAACTCAAACTGTTCCTACTTTACATTCCTTGCACTATCATATCACACCCTTAATTACCATGCCCGCTGAGTTAGTTAATTGTGCCAGCCTGGCCGATAATCACATGTGGGGCTAATTGAAAGGCGGAGGGATAAATGGGTGGCGAGCCTCACCTTTCTAGTTCTCGGGTCTCTTGTTTTGTGATGGTTGCACCGGGTGAAGCTGCCTTAGCAGTTCCCTGCTTCAGCTTGCAAGATTGACTTCCTACAAGACATCCCCAAGGAGAAGCTACATGGACCTATCCCGATGCAGCCCTGGGTGCTGGAGCAGCCGTGTGGAGACCCCTGCTAGTACTGAGATGCTTGTTCGTTCACTGACTCAGCTTTCCTCCTGCAGTCCAGCATCATTGCCTCTGTTTTGTGAGGTGGAGGACTTTGTGGACTGGTGTTGGGTTAATGGGTTAATGTTGCACTTGTGGGCTTGGGCAGCATTGGGTTGGGATGTTTTCATGATGCATATTTTCTTTACATAAAACTCTCTCTTATACATGAGTCGCTGTGGATTTGTTTCTCCAAAGTACCTAGACTAATACACTCACCCACCTTCTTCAGATTTCAGTTTGCACCTATTAGAAAACTCTACCAGTTCTTTAGGAGTTGAGCACACCTCTTTCTAGGTTGGCCATTTTCACTCCACCTTTTGGGGTTATATAGGACGTAAATCTAGTTATAGGTCTAGAAACAATAAAGAGTAGTGAAGGTGTTTCCTGGGAACACTCGGCAATGGCTTGTACTGCATCATCCTCACACAATGCTCCAGGTGAAATCCCAGGTGCCATATCATCAAGCACAATTGGGTTAATCTCCAATGTGAGTGGAAAGGATAATGGTTTTACTAATAGCAGATTAGCAGATAAAAGTGGAAGAGATTTTTTGTAAAATTACTGTTGGTTGCAGTAATTGTATTAGGCCTAGTTTTCTGAAGAAATAAAACCAGTGGAACTAATATATGTATTAGAAAGAACTTTATTTCCCTACCAGGCCTCCTATACCCTCCTCGCCATCGATTTTGGATCACTTGTTGTTCCCTTGTCCCTGGTTTATTAACACGTACTTCCTTTCCCCTGCCTCCCCATCTCCCATGTCCCCCTGGAACCATCCATTCCATGGTTTTCTCCTCCAGATTGTTTATCCCACCTATCTTATCTAGATAGACCTGCAGAGATAATAATATGCACAAAACACAAGACAGAGCAAAACAAATCAACTAAAGAAAACAAACCAAAACAATGACAAAAAAAGAGAGAAATGCTTGTCAATATTTCAAGGTCTGTTTGTTGACGTTTAGGAGTGTTTTCCAGGCAAGTCTAATGGGGTGCCATGCACTGACCCCAAAGTCTATTTCTGGTGTTCGCTGGGAACTTTGTTGCTCTGGTCCCCTTGCTGTTCTGTTGCACACCCTTAGTGTATCACCTTAGTGTGGTGGGGTCAGATCGGGTGCAATTCCTGAACTGTGTCTCCAGTGCTGTCGTCCATAGTGTCATGGGTCAGTGAGGGGTGTCGTGTCTTGTATTTCGGCCAGCCCTATGGTCCTCTCTGAGCTTTGGATGCTCTGAGTGGGAATATCGTCCTTAGAGCTTGGTGGGCCAGGTTGTGTTCCGTTCCACTCTCTTCCTCTCCCTTCATTTGTTCCTGTGTGCTCTGATCAGACATGTTCCTCTCCCTGAGCTGTAGCTTCAGTGCTGTCCTCTGAAGTGAATTCTTCTGCACAAAGGGGGGTCTGTCCACATCGTTGGGATTTGGGCAGGTCCCTGACACCTCTCTATTGGTGCCCTGCTTCATGCCAGTGTACTGCATTCATGTCTTGGAGTACCAGGTTGAAGTCTGGTCCCTCTTTCCCTGTGGAGATATAAACAATACTCTCTCCTGGGGTGGGTTAGGGCCCTGTTCCCCTGCTACCCATGTCTTCCCCCCCACCCCTCCTTTTTAGTTGGCTACCATATGTATCCCTGGATTTGGTCTAGCCCCTACCATACTACCTGGACCTCACACTAGGAATATTTGTATTCACTAGCTTTTTCCCTATGCCATTTTACATTTTTTTAAGCTTACCTCAGTGGAATCATGTTGTACTTGTTCTTTTGTGCTTGACTGATAGGGCTTGATCAAAGGCAATGTAACCAAGAGGAATTACTGAAGCCAAAATGAAGGCTGAAAATGATAGTGGGACAAGAGAAAAATAAAAATAAATAGGGGAAAGAACTAGGAGACAAAGGACATTTATAAGGTCTAAATACAGGCATGCACATATGTAAATATATTTATATATGACGATGGGAAAATAGATCTATGTACATATATTTATAGGTTTATTATTAAGGTGACAGATGGACATTGGGCCTCCACTCAAGTCCTCCCTCAATGCAAGAACACTTCGTTTTATTAAACTCGCATTCCATGATGCTCACCTTCCCAACACGATCAATGAAGGCAAAGTAGGTGCATAAGCAAGTGTGGTGAAGATAGCTGATGGTGCCCGACTATCAAAAGATATAGCATCTGGGGTCTTAAAGGCTTGAAGATAAGCAAGTGGCCATCTAATTGAGAAGCAACAAATCTCACATGGAAGAAGCACACCAGCCTGTGTGTTCACGAGGTGTCAGTAGGATTAGGTATTAGGCATCAAAGAACAAAAAAATCATATCATTGTGAATGAGGGGGAGTGCAGAGTGGAGACCCAAAGCCCACCTGTAGGCAATTGGACATCCCCTTACAGACGGGTCTTGGAGAGGAGACGAGCCTGTCAGGTGCATTATAGCATCCATGAAACATGCAACTTTCCTCTAGTCCTTTAATGCTTCCTCCCCCCACTATCATGATCCCAATTCTACCTAACAAATCCGGCTTGACAAGAGGATGTACACTGTTACAGATAAGAAGTGGAAACACAGGGAATCCAGGACAGATCAAACCCTCGGGACCAATAATGAGAGTAGCAATACCAGGAGGGGAAGGGGAAGGTGGGGTAGACAGGAGAAACCGATCACAATGATCTACATATAACTCCCTTCCAGGGGGACAGACAACAGAAAAGTGGGTGAAGGGAGACATTGGACAGTGTAAGACATGACAAAATAATAATACTTTATAAATTACCAAGGGTTCATGAGGGAGGGAGGAAGGGAGGGAGGGAAGGAGGGGAAAAATGAGGAGCTGATAGCAAGTGCTCAAGTAGAAATAAAATGTTTTGAGAATGATGATAGCAACAATTGTAAAAATGTACTTGACACAATGGATGTATGTATGGATTGTGATAAACATTGTACAAGCCCCCAATAAAATTATTTTAAAAATAGATAGATAAAATCTAATATACTAGAATTTTTTTTAAAAGAAAGTGATGATGGAAACATTTGTACAAATGTGATTGATACAATTGATGCATGGATTATTATGAGAGCTATAAGAACCCCCAATTAAATGATTTATATTAAAAAAGATAGAACTTTATATAAAGAAAAATTTTATCAAGGAAACATCCCAGCTCAATCTAATTCAAATCTATGGGTCAGATGCTAGCTGGAAGTCCTTTCATATTCACAAAGCTGCTGGATAATGAAGTAGTAACGTGAAATGGGGAACTGGGAGATCACAGTTCAGTGAAGCAGGGAGGCAAAGTGGAAAGTTAAGCGATCACAGGTCTGTGGATGCAGAGTTGCATGGTTCCAAAGATGGTAAGAATATGGCAAGTCATTGACAGTTCCCAGGGTCAGTAGGCTACATGAGCCCCAGGCCCTGGAAGGCAGAGCAGGATGAAAGCAAGCAGGAGGAGAAAGGGGAAAGACAGAGACCAGTTTTCCACAGTGCCTCATGAATAATTCTCACCAATAAGGAGGCGTCATTAGACTGTTGGACTCCACCCATACCTTTGCATAAGTGTAACCAAGTTGACACAAAATGTATCTATCATAGTGATTTGATGGATTTTGGAGGCCAATGTCCCCTTTATGATTGTATCCCTGTACATCCTTTCTCAAGTTTAAGATTCCCATTTTCCCCCCAAGTAAAGCTTTCATATTAACATCAGATACCACTCAAGTTTGGAAATTCATTGGCATTGTAATTCAACCACTCTTATAAGACTCTGAGTTTGATTTTCAGCAATGTCGGCTCTGTTACTACAAGAAATAAAGCTTTCTTTCAGGCACATGTGAAAGTTTTGAAAATTTGTATGCAGCTCTTGAGCAGTGACTTCATAGCTTTGAGCTCATCCAACCAGCTTCTTTATACTTCTCTTCCTGACAAAATTGTAGGAAACTATCAAATATATGACCACTCAGAGCCTCACTTTTTACTGACACTTCATCAAGTGCCAGTGATATTCTGCAGATAAACATTGTGACTGTATGCTTTGAATTAATAACACTCTTTTTACTAATTGGGGCAGACATATCACTATTAATGGCGCCAGGGTTATTAATACTAATGGAGGTAGAATTATCAGTCTTGAGACCTAATCACACTTCTGAAACAAGTTAGAAAACTCACTCTTTTTATTTTGTTTCTCTAGAACCACTCCTGGTACCAAATGTGCTAGACTGGGTTCTCTAGGGAAGCAAAACCAGTGATGTATATGTATATGTATGTGTATGTATATGCGTATATGTATATTTACATTCTTATTCCTGTTTATATTATTTTTTCTGTTTATATTATTTATATTTGTAAATAAAGAGAAAGAACAAGAGCAAGAGAAATTTATATCAAGAAAATGGTTCATATGGTTGTAGAAGTGGGCAGGTCCTCTCCTCATCCCCACAGACTGGTGACTGTGGATTAATTCAAGGTATGAAGGTCAGATTTGTGACTGGAGAGGTGAATGAATACAATGTAACCCTGTCAGATCAAGGCAGATGACGGCCCCTAGGATTGACAGATGTCATTCACTCAAGTACTAAGAACCAGAGGTAGATAAACTAGATGTAGGATCCAGAATCAGCAAAAAATAAGTAAGCTTTTACATAGTCTCTATTTGTAAGGGATATAAGCCACTAACAAGCAGAAACCTCCTTTCACTTTCATCAGGCCTGTGACATGAGTAAAATGGTTGTAACCTACCCTGATATTTTTACAATGCTCTTACAATAATCTTAGGATGCTCAAGGAGATCCTATCATGAAGTAGATTATATAATGTTAGGTCACTTCCTGGGGGATTACTAGACCTCAACTGCCAAACCACCAAGAATCCTGGCCCAAAGAAGTTGACACAAAGCCAAATTATTACAGAACCCAAATCTATTTGGTGTGTCTTTCCACAATACTATGGTATTGACCGTGTGACTCGCTTTTGCCAATGAGACATTAGCAAGACAAGCAGAGACTTAAAAATTACTTATACATTTTTGTTTCTACTTTTTCACCTTTGCCAGCACCACCATCAGATCCTTAGGTTAGCCTGATGTAGAGAAGTAAGAGTTATACAGAGAAAAACAGTAATCTGCGAGGTAAATCAGGTTCTAGGTTATCAAATAGCTGATCACACATGCATGAGCTATCTCAGTGGAAACCAGCCAAACCCATCCTAGATGAGAAAAACTACTCAGCTTGCCATATAATGATAATATATTGTTCCTTCGCTTGTTTTAGGTGGAGGATTGTTTCAAAGCAATAGATGCTTGATATACCTACAAAACTTGTGCTAATCTTCAAGGTTTTCTAATTCCCTCAAACCTTGCAGGTTTCTTTCAATAAATAAAGTGGTCTAAGAGTTTCCAGATCTCCAAGATATCTGTGTCATGCCCGGTTATTTACCTATAGCTATTCTTGATATATCAAAGTCTATATGTTAACCTGAAAACTGTGTTGTCTTAAAATTTGTCTAGAAGCTGTATGTTTGGTGAATTTGAGCAGAAAAAAGTTAGAGACATTATCTTTAGTTGATAGTTGGACTCTGGTAGACAAATGGGTATTTTTACAACTGTGACAAGAAGAGAAGGTTGGGAAAGTGTGTGTGTGTGTGTGTGTGTATATATATATATATATATATATATATATATATATATATATATATAGTTGGGGAACCAGATGAGTGCAATTTTTATTCATATTCTAGTGTGAAAAATTCTTCAGAAACTGCTAGTGGATTTTATCTGAACTTTCTAATTTAATATGTGTTACTATTACTTTTCTAAGTAGACCCTCGGTGTGAAGTTCTGATTTTAAAACCCTTAAATAAACCAGAATGAAATTGCAAAAGGACAAAACAGCAGTATACACATGTATATAATGAATGTTAAACAGAAACCTTCAAAGTATAATAATTAAAAAGAAATGCAACCAGGAGCATGAGATAGAGATGCCATCCTGAATTTTCCCTATACAGGAATTTGCCCTACATTTGGTGTAAAATAGTTATATATTCTCAGATAGATGCAACCTTAAATTATTGAAGTTTCGACAGTGCAGTTTTAAAATTAACTAAACATTATAATGATGACAACTAAACTTCTAAACTTAGTCTCCTGCAATGAAGAGGATTTTTCAAAAATAGCAAAGAATAATGAAGAGGGGAGGAGGCTTGACATTCAATAGTTCAGTAGTTTCCATGGCTTGAAACATAACTGGTATATTTCCATAGTGATGCTCTCCTTTTCTAACAATATTTTTTTTCACTAATGATAGAGCCCATCCTGCCAAGTGAACCAACTAAATCTAGAGATACTTAGAAATGCACTTGAAATTCTCAAGGCAAATCACACCTGCTTGTGTTTCCAGTACCACCCTCCTCCCCTTTTTCTTGTTTTGGTGAAGAATTGTCAAATTCAGTAAATACAGGGTTTCTTTGTAGGAAGAAAGTAACTAATATTACAGTTCCATATGAGGACTTATCATGCATTGTTGAAAATTTCCTCAACAAAAAATAAAATCCATAAGATAATGGAAACATCTTATGCCTGAATAGACGATCTCTGTTATTAAAACAACTTTGAATAAAATACGGCTGTTTGTTAGCATCCTTTTGCGACATCTATGGTTGCTTTGTTGGGAAAATTAGGGATCTATTTCAGCTACAAACTTTTCTAGTCTAATATATTACAATGAAATGCTGTTGTTGGGTGCCAATGCATCAGTTCCGATCCATAATGACCTTACGCACAATGGAAAGAAACACTGCTTGGTCTTGTGGCATCTTCACAATAGTTCCTATACCTGAGCCCATGGTTGCAGCCATGGCGTCAATCCAACTTATTGAAGGCCTTCCATTTTGTTGCTGCCCCTCCACTTTACCAAACATCATGGCCTCCTCCAGGCACTGGTCTCTCCTGACAACATGTCCAGAGTATATAATACAAAATCTCACTATCCTTGCCTCTAAAGAGCTAATACTTAATTGGCATAGAATCAATATTTTGAGAACAAACGTAAGCCCCAAATGAGTTAATTTAAGCTCATATAGGCAAACTAAAAATAGACTATTTAGATTGATCTATGGTGCTGGTGAAGAACATTGACACTACAATGGATTGACAGAAAAACAGCAAAAATCTGTATTGAAATAAGTGCACCCAGACCGCTCCTTAGAAACAAAGATAATGAGCCTTTGTCTCACTTACTTTGTACAAGTGATCTGGAGAGGTCAGTTCCTGGAAACAGGCATCATTCTTGATAATGTAAAAGGCCGGCAAAAAGGAGGTAGACCCTCATGGAGAGAGATTAATGCAGTGATTGGAATGGTAAATTGAAACATAACAATTGTGAGACTGTTGCAGGACTGTGCAGTGTTTCATTCTGTTGTATATAGTGTATTTATGAATAGACACCAACTTAATTTAGCACCCATCAACAACAAAATTCTACAACCAAAATTGAGTGGCCCATTTGGATGATCCTTAATAGTCCTTAAAAGGACTGATTAATTAAAACGTAGGAAATTGCTTTTTGCTTTCTTTTGCTTTGCTCTTGAGCTTGAGTCCAAGAAGGGAGAAACAATACAATGAAGTACATTTTGATTTAATGTCATTGATTAATCTGGCTCATACTTTGAATATATAGTCATACTTCATCTAATTAATTTGTTTATTTGAACAAATTTTAATACCAAATAATTTTACAATGCTTTCTAATAGTGGTTAGCAATATTTACGTATTACAATTTTTTTATTTAGGCCTACTGTGTTAAAATTATTTATTTTATTTTGTACATAAAATGTGAATAACAATAATAGCAACAATTATGCTGGCAATAGGTTACCTGGATGTGAAAAGCGTTGTCTCATGGTTGGTGTCAAAAATCTCATGATATTGAAGATCTGATTTCATTCAAAACTTAAGGAGCATCCGTATTTTGCAAGGCACCTTAAGTATGCTGATGAAAATGACAGCTTCCCAGCTCTCAAGATGCTACAATTTCTTTGAGAATGGACAAAACCATGCAGAAAATGTCAGGAAATTATTTTCAGGTCATTAGCTAGAAATTATTTAAGATTCCAGTGAATATCTCTCCTTAATTAACTTAACTGGCCAAGTATAACAAAATTCACAGCCCTACAGAATAAAACTAAACCATTTCAATAGCTTACTATTAAATGGAGTATAGAAGTTCAAGAGTATATGGTTATAGAATCCCTTTAATCAGTTAAATTTGATAGAAAGGCTTCTGCATTGTCTAAGACCATTGCAACCCTCAGCTTGAATGACAAAAATACTCAGAAAAATACATCACCTGTGATGTTACAATTGAGCATTTACTTCTGAAAATATGGTAGAATATGAATACTGCTTTAGGCACATTAATATAGATAGGCCATGTCACTCTGTTTTACCTCCCAATAGTATTCTATGTTTATGTTAATTTGAAAAGAAATACATTACACCACATGCAATCCAAAGCATCACAGACTTTTGCAAAACAAATTTGCTAACTTCGTATAGCAAATACCTTTTTTTAAAAAAATAATTTTATTGGGGGCTCATACAATGCTTTCCATAAGCCATATATACAGCCATTGTGTCCAGCACATTTGCACATTTGTTGCCATCATCATTCTCAAAACATTTTCTTTCTACTTGAGCCTTTGGTATCAGCTCATTTTTCCCCTCCCTCCCTGCTCACCTCTCCCTCATGAGCAAATACCTTTTTTTAACGATGTAAGTGTGAATATAAACTTGGCTCTAGTCAGAAGGAATAAACAGAAACCAAATTGACTATAAATGTGGGATCAGACATTAGACATGATCAATACCATCAGCTAAAACAGGGATTATGTCTTGCTTGGCTCCACAATCAATGCTCACAGAAGCAGCAGTCAAGAAATCAACAGATGTGTTGCATAAGGTAAATTTGCTGCACAAGACCTTTTTAGAGTATTAAAAAGCAATCATGTGACTTTGAAGACTAAGGTACATCTGACTGAAGCCATGGCATTTTCCATTGTCTCATATGCGTGTGAAATTTGGACATTGTATAAGGAGGGCCATAGAAGAATAGATGCCTTTGAGTTGTTTTGCTGGAGAAGAATCTTGAAAGTACCATGAACTGCCAAAAGGTCAAACAGATATATCTTGGAAGAAGTAAGGCCAGAGTGCTCCTTAGAGGCAAGGAAGACAAGACTTAATCTTGCATATTTTGGGCATATTGGCAGGAGTGATCAAACCCTGGAGAAGGGACCTGGTAAATGGGAGGAGCAGCAAAAAACCTAGAGGATCCTCAAGGAGATGGGTTGACACTGTGACTGCAATGATGAACTCCGACATAGGAGTAATTGATAGGAGGAAGCAGTACTGAACAGTTTAATTCTCTTGTGCACTGGGTCACTACAGTTTGTAATGGACTCGATGACACCTAACAAAAACAACAAAACAAGCTCAGGGGGCAATTGTGGAACAGATCATAAATTGTTCTCATGCAAGCTCAGATTGACTATGACAAAATAAAAGCAAGTCCATACATGAAATACAAAAAATATGACCTTAATATCTCACACCAAAATGTGTAGGCTATCTTAAAAACATATTTGGGCCATTGAACTCTAAAGACTGAAGACGAGATGTAGGATAACATGAAGGACATTATACATGAAGAAAGCAAAAGGTCATTAAAAAGACAAGAAAGAAAGGCCAACCTGTGTAAGTCATAAGAGACTCTGAAACTTGCTCTTGAACATAAAGTGGAAAATAAAAGGAAGGAAATATGAAGCAAAAGCTGAATAGAAAATTTCAAAGGGCATCTGAAAAAGATAATGTAAAGTATTACAAAGACTTAGAGTTAGAAAGCTAAAAAGGAAAAACAGGGTAACATTTTCCAGCTGAAATAACTAACAAACATATTTCAACCTCCAGTTGAAATACTGAAGGATTTTGTGGGCAAATAATCAATGAAACTCAAAAAACCAAACTCACTGTCACTGAGTCTATTCCAATGCATAGTGACTGTGTTAGTCTGGGTAGACTAGAGAAACAAATTCATAGACACTCATAAGTGTATAAGAAAGAGCTTTATATACAAGAGCAATTGAATATTGAGAAAACATCCCAGCTCAGTCCAGATCAAGTCCATAAGTCCGATATTAGCCCATATGTCCAATACCAACGTATAAAGTCCTCTAGACTCACAAAACACATGCAATGACACCAAATGCAAGAAGATCACAGGCCAGTGTGTAGAAAGTCTGATGGATCCAGTTGCAGTAGATGCATCTCACCGCTGGCACCTAAAGGAGCCACATGACTCCTTCAGCTCCAGGGTTCTATGGTAGATCCATATGTCTTGTCAGCAAGCATGCCTCTCAGGGAGTGAGTGTGTGTCCTGCCTCCAGTGAGCTATTTATCTACTTAGCGCCTCCAAATGAGGTCACCAAGCTGCAACCTGATTGACAGGCTAAACTCCATCCCTTCACTCGTAAGTCTCAAATTGACAATAGATTATGTAACTACCACAGTGACCCTGTGGGACAGATTACAACTGCTCCTGTGGGTTTCTGAGACTGTAACTTTTTATAGGAGTAGACAGCCTCATCTTTTTCCAATTCAATGACACAGGAAGCATCAAAAGAAGATAGAAGGAAAACAGATTCACTGTACCAAAAATAATTGGTTCAACCATGTGAAAATGTAGCATAAAATCAAGAACCAATCATACTGAAGTCCAATCAGCTCTGAAGACATTAGCAGAAAACAGGCTCCAGGAATTGATTGACCACAAATCAAAATGTTTTAACAGGTTGACTCAGAACTGGAAGTACTCATTTATCGGTGCAAAAAAATTTGAAAGACAGTTGCCCGGCCAAAGAAGTAGAGAAATCTGTATGTATGCCCCTTCCAAGGAAAGGTGACCTAATAGACTATAAAAATTATTGAACAATATCATTACTATACCATGCAAGTCAAATTTTGCTGAAGATAAGTGAACAATGGTAGCAGCAATACATCAATAGCAAGCTGCCAAATACACCAGCCATATTCAGAAAAGGACATAGAATGAAGTTTCTGAATATGATTCAGAATATGATTACTGAAGCCATGTGGATCCTGGGGGAAAGCAAAGAATGCCAGAAAGATGTCTTCTTGTGTTTTGTTGACCATGAAAGGTATTAGACTCTGTGAATCAAAACAAACTAGGGACATTGAAAAGAACTGGAACCCCAGAACACTTAATTGTGCTCATGTGAAATATGTACATAGAGAGGCAGTCTTTTGAACAGAACAAAGGAGTATTTCACGGTCTAAAATCAGGAAAGGTGAGTGTCACGGTTGTATCCTTCTACCATACTTTTCTTTTTTTCCCCAAACCTTTTTATTGGGAGCTAATAAAGACATCATATCACTCCATAGTTCAATCACATAAAGCAGTATTGTACAATTGCTATCAAAACCAGTTTAAAAGCATTCTCTTTCTTCTGAACTTTTAAATATAATCTCCCCTTTACCCACACCCCCTCCCACTATATCCCTTCGGAATTCTTATTCTACTTACTGTCTCTATAACTTCATAAATTCTGGGTTTCATATACAGAAAAAAATATAACAAAAATTCATGAGGGCTATCTTCAATAACAAAATACATCAAAGCTAAACTCCAATATGAGAGAAAAAGAAACAGAAAAAAATGTTGAAAACAAAAATAGGCATAACTTGTAAAGACAGGGATCAACTGACAGGGATTTAACAGTTCAAGTCAATTTTACCATTTTGATCTGCTATAGTCATCTCTCCAATGTATTCTGTTTCATAGCCTGTTTATTCTCATCCCTCCATTATGTATAGAGGGAAATCACCGGAGGATTATTTCCTGTGTAGATCTCACAAATGTACCTTGGGTTCCATTGTCATGCATAGCCTTCTGCAAACCAGAATGTCATAATTTTGGCTCTGATACTATTTCCTCCTTCGGCTTTGGATTATATAATTTATTGTTCTTTGGTGACTGATGATAGTGTGCTTCTTCTGTGTGGACTTAGTTGACATCTCACTTAGATGACTGCTTGTTTGGAAACAAGCCTTGAAGATCCCAGATTCTATTTTTTTTAATGTTTTTTTTAATTGTTTTACTAGGGGCTCATACAACTCTTATCACAATGCATACATACATCAATTGTGTAAAGCACATTTGTACATTGCCCTCATTATTCTCAAAACACTTGCTCTCCACTTAAGCCCCTGGCATCAGCTCCTCATTTTCCCCCCTCCCTCCCCATTCCCCCTCCCTCATGAACCCTTAATAATTTATAAATTATTATTTTGTCATATCTTGCCCTGTCTGACGTCTCCCCTTACCCACTCTTCTGTTGTCCATGCCCCAGGAAGGAGGTCACATGTAGATCCTTGTAATAGGTTCCCCCTTTCCAAGCTACCATCCCTCCACCTTCCCAGTATCGCCACTCACACCACTGGTCCTGAAGGGATCATCCACCCTGGATTCCCTTTGTTTACAGCAGTTCCTATCTGTACAGTGTGCATCCTCTGGTCTAGCCAGATTTGTAAGTTAGAATTGGGATCATGATAGTGGGCGAGGAGGAAGCATTTAGGAACTAGAGGAAAATTGTATGTTTCACCGTTGCTACATCACATCCTGACTGGCTCGTCTCCTCCTTGTGACCCTTCTGTAAGGGGATGTCCCGTGGCCTACAAATGGACTTTGGGTCTCCACTCAACACTCCCCACCTCATTTACTATGAAATGATATTTTGTTCTGATGATGCCTGATACCTGATCCCTTCGACACCTCATGATCGCACCAGCTGGTGTACTTCTTCCATGTGGGCTTTGTTGCTTCTAAGATAGATGGCTACTTGTTTACCTTCAAGCTTTTAAGACCCCGGACACTATATCTTTTGATAGCCGGGCACCATCAGCTTTCTTCGCCACATTTGATTATGCACCAATTTGTCTTCAGCAATCGTATCAGGGAGGTGAACACACAATGATATGATTTTTTGTTCTTTGATGCCTGATAACTGATGTCTTCAGCACCTCGTGATCACACAGGCAGCTGTGCTTCTTCCATGTGGACTTTGTTGCTTCTATGCTAGATGGCTGCTTGTTTACCATCAAGCTTTTAAGACCCAGTGCTCCAAGATGTGAATGCAACATGCCAGCGTGGAGTAGGGAACCAGTGGAGAGGTCTGAGGTGCCGGCTCCAATCCCAACTACTACGTGGACACCTGCCCCTCCCATCAGAAAAATTTATTTCAAAGGACAGCATTGAATCTGCAGGTCCGGGAGAGGGGCATATCTGATTGGAGCACACGGGATCAGATGAAGGGGGAGGAGGAGAGAGTGGAGCACATCCTGGGCCCACCAGGCCTTGAGGACGATATTCCCAATTAGAGCAGCCAGTCCACAGAGAGGACCACATGACCAGCCCCACTATGAGACATGACATCCCTCACTGACCCATAGCCCTACAGAGGTCAACACCAGAGACACAGTGTGGGAATTGCACCCAATCTGATCCTGCCACACCGAGGCAAAAAACTAAGGGGATGCAACAGAACAGCAAGGGAATGGAGGGGCCAGGTCCTTGGGAAATGCTGAAGGTGGACTTTGGGGCTAGGGTGTGGTGCCCCAACAGACTGGACTGGAAAACACCCCTAAAGGCCAACAAACAGTCCTTGAACTAACTACAAGCTTTTCTTTCTTGTTTTGTTTTGTTGTCATTGGTTTGTTGTATATTGTTGTTAGGTTTTGCTCTGACTGGTTTTTGTGCATGTTATTATCTCCACAGGTCTGTCTAAATAAGATAGGCTGGATGAACAATCTGGAGGAGAAAACAATGGGACCGACAGTCGTGGGTGGACATGGGAGAGGGGGAGGTGGGGGAAAAGGTAGTGGTGTTAACAAACCCAGGGACAAGGGAACAACAAGTGATCCAAATCAATGGTGAGGTGGGTGTAGGAGGCCTGGTAGGGCATGATCAAGGTTAATGTAACCAAGAGGAATTACTGAAACCCAAATAAAGACTGAGCATGATAGTGGGACAAGAGGAAAGTAAGAGGAAATAGAGGAAAGAACTAGGAGGCAAAGGGCATTTATAGAGGTCTAAATAAAAGCATGTACATATGCAAACATATTTATATATGAGGATGGGGAAATAGATCTATGTGCATATATCTATAGGTTTAGTATTAAGGTAACAGAAGGACATTGGGTCTCCACTCAAGTACTCCCTCAATGCAAGAATACTTTCTTCTATTAAGTTGGCCTTCTATGATGCTCACCTTCCCGACATAACCACTGAAGACAAAGCAGGTGAATAAGTAAATGTGGTGAAGAAAGCTGATGGTGCCTGGCTATCAAAAGATATAGCATCTGGGGCCCAGGTTCTATTTTATCTGATAGCGGGACATCATTTCATTTCTTCACCACACTTTTTGCAATAGCACTCATATCTTCTGTGTTTCCTTTCTGAGGGTGAATATGCATCAGGGCCATGATTTAAGAACTGATTTTTCTTAAATTGGATCTACGATTCAGTGAGAGCCTAAAACCCATTCATGGATCAATGTCTTTAAAAAAGAAAATGTATTTGCTTTTGGCTCCCTTTACATACCTCCTTGTTAATTTATAATAGAGAACATCTATCATCTCCCTGAAGCATAAACATCTGCCTTTAATATTGTCATTGCTTAGCCCCTGGTATTAACTCTTTATAAAACAGTTGAGAGTGGGATATTGGTCCACAGCTGACTAGCTACATATTGCAATACCTGAATTATTCACATTGTACAGAATCATTCCTTTTGTGGCTGGATACTATTTACACAAACAATGGGAGTTGGTCAAGGAAAGCTTACAATATTCCCTGAGAATATCATACACAGGTTTGCAGAATTATATATATCTTAATACAATATATAGGGCATTGATGTAGTGAGTCAATGAAGGTCTGCTTATTGATAGTTTAGTACTCTTTTTTTTTTAAACATTTTATTAGGGGCTCATACAACTGTTATCCCAATCCATACACACATCAATTGTGTAAAGCGCATTTGTACATCGTTTCTCAAAACATTTTCTCTCCATTTAAACCCCCGACAGTACTCTTGATATACCTGTCTTCTGCTTCTTCAAACACCATACATTTTCATTCTTAGGTCTTTAGGTTACAGGTGTGTTTGAGGTAGAGTTTAGTTCACCTAGTGGAGTTTCAACAGTTTTCTTTTTAAGCTGTTTTATTGACATATAATACATCAATCATGCAAATGGTCCAAATATATTTTTTAAAGTTATGAAATCATCACTGTAATCAATATTAGAACATTTTCTTCATTCTTGAACCCCTTGTTAGTTTCTCATTAACTCCCCACCTCCCAAACCAGAACCCCAAGGGACTATTAATCTAGTTGATATTTCTATAGATTTACCTATCCTGGATTTAATATTTAAAGAAAATCACACAAAAGAAAAAAAGTAAAACCTATGATAAAAAAATAAAATACAGAAAAACCTCAATCCAAGTGAAACCAGAAGATAATAAGAAACTAGAACAAATTTAAAATACATCAAAAGGGGAAACAAATGATAACTTGTTAAATTTAACCTATTTCTGCAGTAATCCACTGTCCAATGCCCTCTGCTTGAGGGCAAGATCATTGATGCCCCTGGTCAATTGTCTGAGAGAATTCAGTTGGTACCTTTTTAAGAGCATGGCCTTCCCATAAGCATGGCCCTGGGAACCAATACTTGACTCTGACCTTCCCTTCCTGCTGGCTGGCCACCCTGAGAGCTGCCAGAGCCTTGCCATTTTACCACCAATCTTGGATCCACACAACTCTGCACCTACCAGCCTGTGATCATCCTGTATTCTGCATAATTTCATGTGGTTGCCTGAGGCTGATGAGGGACTCATGGACTAGTACCAGATGTATGGGCTTGAGTTAGACCGGGCTGAAGATATGTAATTACATATCTTTTTGATATGAAATTATTTCTTGATATAAAGCTCTTTCTCACACATACATGAGTATCACTGGATTTGTCTTGGTATTTGTCCTTATAGTAATGATCTCAAGCAATATTTGTCCTTTAGTGGTTGACTAACTTTGTTCAGCATTGTGCTCTGCAAGTCCACCTATATCATGAAGTGCTTCATAGTTTCATCAATAGTTTGAAAAGATGTATAGTATTCCATTGTGTGTACATATACCAAAGTTTCTTTAGCCTATCTTCTACTGAGGGGCTTTTGGGTTGTTTCCAACATCTTGCTATATAGGATGGGTACCCACCTAAAAAAAAAAAAAAAAACCAGAAAAAAACTCCGCCCAGTGGAGCCTTCATGGTATGCATTTTTCCTGCTGGTGCAAGCATCAATCAACTCATTCTGAGTTACTACACCCAGTGGCGTCACTTGGGAAAGTTTTCTCTGGTCACAGTGAATTTTTTTGTAAAAGCGGCTTCACTCAATCCTCGATTTTTGTGATGGCTGATTTAAGAGAACAGTGTGCAGCTGTGAAATTTTGTTTCCTGCTTGGTAAAAATGCCACAGAAACTGTTGTGATGTTGAACACAGCTTACAAAGAGAGTGCTGTGGGAAAAACTCAAGTATACGAGTGGTTTTCTCATTTCAAAAAGGTGAAATGTCGATTGATGACAAATCTCATTCTGGACGTCCATCAACTTCCCAAATGGACAAAAAGGTTGACAAAATTGATGCACTTGTGCTTGAAAACCAACAATGGGTCAATGAAGAGCTAGGAAAGTTATCTGGGCTATCTTGTAGCTCTGTTCAGTCGATTTTAATGGAAGATTAGGGAATGAGAATGGTCACTGAGAAATGTGTGCTTGGGTTCTGACTGACCAGGGGAAAAAAGTGTCCAGTGGAAACATACTGTGCTTTGAAAGAACATCTCAGAAGCAACCCAGACTTTTTTTCGAACATCATTACTGGTGACAAGACATGGTGCTATTCTTTTGACCCTGAAAGCGAACATCAATCAAACTAGTGGAAGACGCCATCATCACCTTGCCCCCCACCCCCACCCCAAGCTCGTCAAGCTTGAAATCAGAGATCAAGACGATGCTCATTTGTTTTTGTTTTTTTGATGTGAGGGGATAGTGCATTTGGAGTTTGTTCCACCACATCAGACTGTTAATCAAGTGTTCTATTTAGAGATTCTGAAAAGATTGTATAACAGCATGAAACAAAAAGGCCAGATTTGTGGCAGACTAGGGAGTGGTTTTGCCACCACAGTGCACCTCCTCACACAGCTATCCGAGTGTCCCAGCTATGGGCAAAAAAATTTAGCATGCCTCTTTTTCCCCACGCACCTTACTCACCTGAGATTGATCCTTGCAACTTTTTTTTGTTACCGCGAATGAACAGGGCCATGAAAGGACAGCGATTTGAAGAAGTAGTAGAGGTGAAGAAAAAAATGAGGGTGGTGCTGTCAGTCATCCGAACAGATGAGTTTGGAAAATGTTTTCAAGTATGGAATCTCAGATTTGACAAAGGAAATAAGTGTAATAGAGGTTGTTTTCTTAAAAAAAAATAAATACATAGCTCTGAAAAAAAGTACGCTTTTTTTTTGGTACCCCCTCATATATAAGATACAACAAACTGCTTTCATGAACATGAGAGTGAATACACGTTAGGTTTCTTTCTTTGTTAGTGTACATATCCAGCAGAAGTATTGCTGGATCGTATGGGATTTCCATGCCCAGTTGTTTTTGCTGGCACCATATCACTTTACACAAGAGTTGTGCATGTTCACAGGCCCACTAGAAGTGTATAAGAGTTATAATCTCCCCATAATCTCTCCACTATTTGTTAATTGCTGTATTTTAAAAATTGGGTTGCTATTACCAATGTAAGGTTATATCAGCATTGATTTTAGTTACATCTTTCAGATGGCTAGTGATTTTTGAGCAGCTCTTTATGTGTTTCTTATCCATTTTAATGTCATTTTTGGTGAACCATCTATTCAGGTGTTTGCCCACTTTTCATTTGGATTTTTTTTTCTTTTCTTCTTGAGTTGAGGTAATGCAGTATTCTACAGATTTTAGAGATTTGCCCCTTGTTTGTGGTGTCGTTACTATATATTTTTCCCCAGTTGTGGACTTTCTTTGTACTCTCTTGGTGAAGTCCTTTGATGCACATAAGTGTCTTATTTTTAGTAAATCCCTGTGATCTATTTTTACCTTTGTGCATGCTTTCTTCATTACATTGTATAGTATATGTATGCCTTACAATAGAGCCCTTAAGTTTGTCTCTATTTTATCACTGATGATAGTTCTAGCTCTAGGGTTTACATTTAGATCTATGATCCATCTTGAGTTCATTTTTATACATGAGGTGGAGTATAAGTCTTGTTTCATTTTTTCTGCAAATGGAGACCCAATTTTATCAGCACCATTTGTTTAAGAGTCTGTCTATTTCCCATTTTTTTCTTTTGGCCCTTTGTGGAAGATCAGTCGCTTGTTGGTGGATGTATTTATTTCTGGGTTGTCTGATCTGTTCCATTGGTCTATGTCCTTATCATTGTACCCTTAACAAGCTATTTTGACTACTGTGTCAAATAGGTTTGAGATCAGGTAGTGGGTTGTCTCCTATTTTGTTCTTCTTTTTAAGGAGTTCTCTGCTTATCCAAGGTCTCTTCCCTATTCATATGAAGTTGGTAATTAGCTTTATCATTTCTTTAAAGGATGAAATTTGTATTTCTTGGGAGTCATTTGGTATGTATAGAGTCTTTGGGTAATATTGAAATTTTCACAATATTAAGTCTTCCAAACCCTGACTATGGGATATTGGTCCATTTGTGTAGGTCTCTTGTTTTCTTGTAATAATGTTCTGTGATTTCTGCAGGTCTTTTATTTCTCTGGTTAGTGTTATTGTTAAGTATTTCATCCTTTTTTTTTTTTACTATTGCAAATGGTATTTTAAAAATGTCTTTTGCAGAGTTCTCTTCAATAGTGTGCAGGAATCCCATCAATTTCCACTTGTAAATCTTGTATTGTCCATGTCAAAATGAAGAATCTTTCAATAATTCCCAACGATCTTTTTGTTGATTCTTTTCTACATATAAAATTTTATCATTTTTCAAATAGTGAGAGTTTCACTTCTTCTTTGCCCAATTGGATTCCTTTGATTTCTGTTTGCTGTCTACTGATCTGGCTAAGACTTCTACCACAATGTTAGATATGAGTGATGATAAAGAACTTTTTCAGGTTTTTTTCCCATTTAGCAAGATGTCACAGAAACTAGCCCCTTGCAGATGACATTATAGATGTCATCTTGAGAGGCCTCAAAAAAGAGAAATACCTCACCAAAATGGATTGACAAAGTGACTGCAACATGGGGCTCAAACATAAGTTTGAAAAACTGTGTGGACCAGGCAGTATTTCGTTGTGTTTTACATAGGTTCAATATACGTCTGAGCCAACTTGATGGCACCTGAAAACAATAACATGGACAGATATTAGCCTTGTTTGCATAGTGGTTATGTGATGTGTTGCTAACCCAAGTGGAAGGAATACGCAGTTACTATACCAAAAGGGAATTGTTTGGCTTTCAACCATTTCAATGTCAACACCCATGGAAAAGGTAGTCAGGTAGTCAAATAATATATTGCATTCTTAAAGCTAATATGTCACTTTTATTGTGAATTGGGTGAAGTTTTATAGAGCAAATCTATTTTGCATTCAATGCTTCATACATTTTTTTGTTTCACATCATTGAATATAATCCCCACAAAGTAACATCACTTATTCCACCTCTTCTCTTTGTTTTCTCTTTCCATTCCTTCTTCTTTTTCATTTCCTTTCTGACTTCAGAACTTTTGTTTGTGGGACAATACTGCCTTTATATTAGCAAATGACTGCTTAACTCTCTAGTGTTATTGTGCTCTTGCAAAGGTATTGTTTGGCTGATAATTGAACAAAGGAGGTGATTTCAGCGCCAGGGCTGAGTGACAAAGATTATACCTCCAGTAGTTGTACCAGTTTCTACTGATTACAATAAGCTTGCTTTTTGTGATTTGGGGTTTTGTTTCATATTTGTCTCCCAATAGATATATATGTCATCTAATATGCTCTTTTCCGGGCAGTCAGTAATGGTATCCAGGTATCATCTATTTCTTCTGGTCTCAGGGTCATGGAAGCAGAGGTTTCTTTGTTTCATTTGCCCACTGGGATATTTGTTTCTTATGCCTCTTCAATTTTCTTCACTCTTTTTTTGCTCCACGTAAGTTTAGACTCCAGTTCCACTCACTCAACTCGGATTTAGAAGACGGTCTTGAAAGACCACAGCAGCTGACCTTAGAGTTCCCCAAGACCACGGCTCTGAGTTCCTAGGTTCTGGATCTCATTCCTTCAAGGTGTTACTTATGGCAAGGACTTTTTAATTTTTTAATAAATTTGACCCCTATATGCCCTATAACATCCAAGGATATATTTTCAGCATATGCATATACAAAAATATAAGTATTTTCTGTCAAACCTTTTATCCTGGTTATATGCTCATTCTCACACTCTTTTAGCTTTCATGTCTATCTATGAATCCACTCATAGATTATTGTTATTGCAGGATTGTGCGTATAAAAGTGTTTACCACTGCTGTGTTTAACTCCTGTGCTTCTTCCACTCTATTTCTTTATCTTCATTATTTTTTGCTGACCTCCGTCTCATTATATGTTGCCTTTCCCTTCACATTATTTAATATATGACTTCCTTCTAGTTGGTGATTTACTTTCCCTTCTGATCATTTCCCTGTTGACCATCAATGAATGTATGGTGTGTGTGAGTGTGTGTGTGTGTGTGTTTGTGTGTGACCTTTTTTTTTTAATAATAGTGGTCTGACACAATAATTATCCTTTTATGGTTGGCTTATTTCAGTCAGCATAATGTCTTCCATGTACATCCATTTTATTATACAGATTCATCATTCTTTAATATTAATAGTATCTCATTATGTGTATGTACCACAGCTTTTTTACCTATTGTTGTGTTGGTGAGCTCTTAAATTCTATCTATTGTGAGCACTACTATATGATCATAGGTGTGCATGTTGCTATTTTCTCTACATTTCCCTTACTTTAGACATCTATCAGGATAGACCAGTTCTAGAAAAGAATTCCATAATTGGGAAAGCTATTTTAAAAAAAGAGGAAGACCTTCAATGAAATGGATTGACACAGTGGTTAAATAAAAAAATTCACACACAGGAACAATTGTGAGGATAATGAAAGACCAAACAGTATTGCCTTCTATTGTATGCAGGGTCACTATGGGGCTGAACCAATTCAAGGGAACCGAACAACAACAGCTCATGCTATTTAGAAGTTTGTCCTTAATATTGGGACAGAGTAAGCTACCTAATGAATCAGTTGTAACCATTTGGATGAGAAGCTGATGGTTAAAATATAAGAATAATAGTTAGCAGTTATATGAGGGGACTTCAAAAAGTTCATTATCAAAAGGTCATTATTTTTTTAAGTCCAACTTTCAGAGAACTATTTAAAACTCCCTCATATTTCATGGATGAATAGAAACTCTAACATACATAAGGCGATCAATCATTACAATTAGAAAATCTATATGATAGGTACTCCAAGAATGTTTTTTTTTTAACATTTTATTAGGGGCTCATACAACTGTTATCCCACTCCATACACACATCAATTGTGTAAAGTGCATTTGTACATCGTTTCTCAAAAC
>NW_022103942.1:9424708-9427357 GCF_000313985.2 Echinops telfairi
GATGTGCTCCAGTCTCTCCTCCTCCCCCGTCATCTGTTCCTGTGTGCTCTGTATCTCAAAGGATGGCACTGAATCTGCAGCTTCGGGAGAAGGATATATCTGACCAAGAATGTTTTTATATCTGAGTTCACCTCCATTCTTTCTCAGTCAGTTAACATTCCTAAACAAAAGACTATTTAACCAACTTTGCATTGGATTAGACTGAGATTGAATAGCCTGAATATGATTTTAGGTTTGGCTGAACACTAATACAAATTCGTTAATTCTACCTCATATCATACCTCATGCATTCAACTTGTTTACCCTTAGGCAAAGGGAAGAAAGGAAAGAGATGATAACCACCTCTGACCAAGTGGTGGTGGTGTTTTCCTTGTAAGCAGGAACTGTGCTCACATTTGGCCAGGGGAAAGGGGTAGCATTCCTCTGCAAACTGATCGAAATTACATGAAAATGTAATCAAGTTTAGGTTCTTTAAAGAAGATACACAATCTAGTCTGTTTTTTGAAAACCCATTACGTCGTGGATATTTTCTGGTCAATAAGTATATGTTGTGGAAACATGAACCTGAACTCTCTGATAGATAATATAAGAAAGATAGATAAGAAAGCCTTTTGCTTGAAGCTAAACAAGCAGCCATCTAGCAGAGATACAACAAGCCCACATGGAAGAACCACAAGAGTTGATGTGATCATGAGGTGTCATCAGGACCGGGTAACAGCCATCAGAAGTCCCATAACAACCAAAAAACAAAAAACAAAACATATGGTTTAGAACAAGGGGGTAAGTGCAGAGACCCAAAGCCCATCTGTAGACAACGGGACATCACTTCACAGAGGGGTCACAGGGAAGGGATGAGTCAACCAGGGCGCAGGAAAGCATTGATGAAACAGACAATATTCATCTGGTTCTTTGAGCCTCCCTCACCCCTCACTATCTTGACCCCAGCGCTGCCTCTCACTTAGGACTAGACCAGAACATGTACACAGGTACAGATAAGAGATAAGAGCTCAGGACACACGGAATCCAGGAACAGGAATGGGAATAGTGATACCAGAATGGTAGAGGGAAGGCCGGGAGAGGCAGGGAGGTAGGGGGAACTGATCACAATTATCAACACATAACCACACACACACTCCTCCAGGGCAAAAAACAACAGAAACCATGGGGTAAGGGAGACAGTGTTCGATGTGAGATATGAAATAATAATAATTTATAATCTATCAAGGGGCCACAGGGGAGGGGGAAGAGGAGCTGATACCAAGGGCTCAATAGAAACTAAATATCTAGAAAAGAATGTTGGCAACATATGAACAAATATTCCTGATACAATTGATGTATGGATTGTAATAAGAGTTGTAAAAGCCCCCAATAAAATGATCTTTTAATAATAAGAAAGAAAACCCCTTGCTTTTAATCTTACATGCAAACTTACTTTGGAATTGTGCACTCTCCCTGGACTATAACTGCACACTTTCAAAACTGTGAGAGATTTATCCCACTGTAAAAACAATAAGTTAAACCACATTTCTTCCATATTTTTGCATTAAAATAATCCATATATGTGCATAATCTATATATTACATATGTACATTTATATATACATATTTATTAAATCATCAAATATCCTAATTGTCAATTTCTATACAAAGATTAAAATATTTTACTCTAAATGGTATCACTTGAGTTTTAGAGACTTATAGGGATATTTGCATATAGTTATGAAGAATTCTAAGTTGAGTCCAGAATTTGACAGTGTTTCTAGGCAGTGCCATTAAGTGTACCCTAAGTTTCCTACAGATTAGTTTACCTGTACAAGTGTACCTCAATAGATTTCCTGGGGGTTCAGCATGAGATAGATTCTGAGGAAGGTATAGAAGAGTATAAAATATAGTAAAAAGAACAAAAGATTGAAAACCAAGATGTTTGGATCCTAGTCTTGATTATAGTCTTCTTTGTATAATAGTCATCTGGACATCTATAAAATGAGATGATATTGAAATATGATCCTCAAATTTAATGGACCTGCACCGCTGCTCTTTTATTTATTGTAATTTTCTGGATGTTTCTAAAATGTTTGGGATAGAATTTTTTATTGTGGCAATACACATATATATCACTGACATTAAGTATATTCACTATGTTGGAAACTCATCAACACTATCCACTTTCAAATGTTTTATTTTCCAAACAGATATTCAGTAGCTCTGAAGTAATAACTCCACAATTTCTCCTCCCATAAATTCTTGCCATCCAGTAAAATTTTTATCTCTATATGTTTGACTCTTCTAAGTCTGTCATATAACTTGGGTCATAGCTTTTGTCTAAATTATTTCACTCAGCATAATGCTTTCAAGGGTCGTTCAAGTCATAACATATATCAGAATTTCATTTCTTTTAATGGTTGAATAGCATTTGATTGTGTAAGAACTACTGTTATATATCTGCTATATTATTGCTATAATTCTGATTCATGGAGACCTTATAGGACTGGGTAGAATTGTCTTTGTTCCGTGTTTTTGTTTTTATTTTTATTTTATTTTTATTCCTTTTATATATATTTTTAATCAATTTATTGGGGCTCATACAATTCATCACAATACATAGATCAATTGTGTAAAGCACACCTATACATTTGTTGCCCTCATCATT
>NW_022103942.1:9428249-9469094 GCF_000313985.2 Echinops telfairi
GTGGACTTTGTTGTTTCAGAGCTAGATGGCCGCTTGTTTGCCTACAAGCCTTTAAGACCCCAGACACTATATCTTTTGATAGCCGGGCACCATCAAAGACTGCAATTAATGATACAAAATTAGAAAATTTCATCTTTCCCTGAGGTGATTTCCAACTGCTGACTTTGTGGTTCGCAGCCTGTGTTAGTCTGGGTTGACTAGAGAAACAAATTCATAGAGACTCATATGTGTACAAGAAAGAGCTTTATATAAAGAGCAGTCATATAATGAGAAAACATCCCAACTCAGTCCAGATCAAGTCCATAAGTCCTATATTAGCTCATATAGCCTATATTAGTCCATAAATTCCTGACTCAGGCAGCACATTCAATGATTCCAAATGCAAGAAGATCAGAGGTTAGTGTGGATCCAATGGCAGTGAAAGCATCTCAACACTGATACGGGTCTCCATGTATCTCCTGAACCACTCTGAGTGTCTCAATAGCAGGAAAGAGAAGGCAGAGACAGTGGGTCTGTCCTCTATTGAGGTCTCTATCTCCATCATACTTCCAAAGGTGGTCATCAAGCTGCGACCTGATTGACAGGCTAGACTCCATCCCTTCACTCAAGTTGACAGGAGGTTATGTAACTGGCACACAGTCCAACTCATGACTCACTCACTCTGCCACCAGGGATCTCCATTGTGTGTAGACACTACAGTGTGTTCATCAACTGATGAACACCTGGGTTATGTCCAATTTCCTATTGTGACTAATGCTCCAATGAACATTAGTATAAAAATGTTTGAATACATTGTTTCAAATCTTTTGAGTGTATACTTAGGATTGCAATAGATAGATCCTATTGTAATAAAGAATCATGAGAAGTTGGAACTGACTCAACAGCCCCTAAAAGCAACATGGTAATATAGATGCAAAAAATACTCAAAATAAATACTAGCAGACCAGAACTCCATGTTCTAAGTAGCCAACTGATCACATCAACAATCAGAAGGAAAACACCAAGAGGTCCTTGCACCCTGACAAGGAAGCCCCACTTGTTCCCTTCTTTCCTGGAAGGATGCCTCTGGTTGTCACTGAGGTTCATCAGGGAAGTCCTTGGCCTTCTCTGAGGCCCAGAAGGAAAGACCATGGCTGTTCCTGCACCACAGCAGGGAAGGTCCCAGTTGACCCTGCATCCTGGCAGGGAAACGCTTGTCCAGCACCGCATTCTATCAAGGGAAAGCAATTGTTATTTTGCCTGAAGTCATAGTCAGTACAATTAAACAACAAACAAATGAAAAGATCTCAAATAGAAAAGAAGAACTGAAACTCTCACTATTTTCAGATTATATTATTTTATGTATAAAATAGAATCATCAAAAAAATTAAACAATTGAAATATTTGTCAATGTGGCAGGATACATGGTCATTAAAAAAATCAGTAGGATTTCTGTATACTAATGAGAGAACTCTGAAAAAGACTTCAAGAAAACAATACCATTTACAATAGACCCTCAAAACAAAACAAAACTCACTTCTATCGAGTGGATGCCAACACATAGCAACCCTATAAGAAAGGGTAGAACAGCTCCTCGGTTTTCTGAGACTGTAACTCTTTACAGGAGTAGAATGTTCCATCTTTCTCCCACTTAGTAACTGGTGGCTTCGAAATGTTGACCTCTCAGTTAGCAGTCCAACGCATAACCTCCATGCCACCAGGTCAACAATAGCCATACAAAAGATGAAATACTTAGGTATAAACCTAATGAGAGTAACAGAAGACTTATACAAGGCAAACTATATGTGCTATACTGGGTTCTCTAGAGAAACAAAACCAGGACACTTATGATTTTATAGATAGCTAGATAGATACAGCATGAAGGAATATAACAGCAGTACACTGGGTTCAGTTCAACTCACTTCCAGGAAACAGTTAATATACTATAAGTCTTTCAACTCATGAGGGCTGCTGGGTCCAAGCTCAAGGAAGCAGACAGCTGACTATTCTATAGAGCAATGCAGGCAGTCCAGCCACAGCAGCAAACAGCAGGGCAGGTCACCAACAGTCAGCCAGAAGACAGGATCCAACAGTCCCCAGCTCAAGTGATATATACACCAGCAGTGTTGTGAAACAGGTCTCAAAGGAACCTCAAGCTCCAGTGACATGTAGGATCCCACAGGTAGTGTAGCTTGCAAGTTGAGGCAAAGAACTTGCTAAGGCAGCTGCACACTGGTCTGATCACCAGAGAGCAACAGAGAGAGCGGCAGGGCTTGGCGAGCCATGTATCTCTTTGAACTCCAATCAAACTGCGACCTTATTAATCCCACATGTTCTTGTTGGCCAGGTTGGCAAAATAAACCTACCTAACACATTATAGAACACTGTTACAAGAAAACAAAAGAGACCTATATATGCGGATGAATATTCCACGTTAATGTTTAGGAAGACTTAATACTGTGAAAATGTACAGTGGCACATCACTGATATGATCCTAAATATAGGAAAATAATTAAAAATAAGAAAGCTACTATAACTAATGGATGAATATAAATGAATCCACCAAATGTTCAGGGCAAGAGATCAGTATACAAATTCATTTATTTTTCTCTACATCAGCAAGGGAAATTTGCAAAATATAATTTTTTAAATGAAATTTGTTTCCTAGAATTTCAGTGATTTAAAATATAAATGTCATTATATTTCTCTTTATAATTAAAATCCTAGTGCAGAAATGACTAGTTTCAGGTCACAAAATCTTTTGTCATTCATCTTTTTGACTCAAGATACTTTTATATGTAAAGATAAAATCTAAAGAAGCAAAAAAAAAAACCAAAAAACCCCTAAGAGCCAACATTTTCTTAATCAGCAAATAAGGCAAATCCTAAAATACTTAAGATTTTCTATTCTGAGTCATTTTCTCACTTTTACTTTTTAAATAATACTTAAAACTTTTGTCAGTAAATCTATTAGTTCCCAGTGTGTCAGTTCCCAGGGTGTGTGTACTATTGATTCATAAAACATTTGAATGTGTGAAGCTATGTTGGAGCTGTTGTGATTTAATTTTAAACTATAGCTTTGTAGAAAGATCCATTATGGTGATGGTGAGAGATTATCTTTTGCATTCTTCTGGTAGGAGGTCATGTCCCTGGGACACACTCCTAAGGGCTGTTTTTCAGATGTTATTTCCAGTGCAAGAGCAAAAGGTTAATCTTGTCTGGAAACATAGAGGATGTAAGTCATGGGAATAGTATTTCACCTTGAATTGTATATCACAGGAACTCTATAGCCCATTTTCTCCAATAAGTTAATAGTACACATTACCTGGAAACTGCAGACGGTGTTGCATTTAGTAGTTTACCATATAGATGAGTTCAATTAATATTTAGTGGCGATTTTTTACTTAAGGTATCCTTTACCAAGAGTAACAATAACAAAATATATGCTAAAAAGTTTTATGTTGATATTTGCAGAATTTGACTAGGATGTATTTGAATTAATGGGCAGTTATTTAATTTATAAATGTAGGACTAATTTCAAAATTTTAATGAAAAGTTCTGCTTGTAATAGAAAAACCCGAATAGAAAACCTTTGCAAATTAACTGTGATAATTTTATTTAGTTTCGGAAATTTAACAAGTTATTCAAGAAAGGTATTATTTTAGGCAATAGTCAAGCATGATGGAACATTATAACATGAAATCAAGAAAATCAGAAAGCAAAATTTTAATATGGAATTCATCCTAAATAAAAAAAAATACCTAAAGCATTTCCTTAGACAAAAAGATATGGGTTCAGGAGTTGAAATAGCAGTTTGAGGGATGGTGACCTCAAGTTAATAATCCACCCTTATATCATGGATGGCCTTGGGAAGAATGGGAGTTCCAGAACATGTCATTGTGCTTCTGCAGAACTTGAACATGGATGAAGAGACAGTTTGGAGAGCAGAACAAGGGAATATAGCCTGGTTTAAAATCAGGCCAGGTGTGTGACAGAGTTGTAACCTTTCCCGACACTTATTCAATCTGTAGTCTGAGCAAATAATCAGAGAAACTGGATGATATGAAGAAGAATATGGCATCAAGATTGGAGGAAGGGTTATTACAACCTGTGAGATGCAGATGATACAACCTTGCTTGCTGAAAGGGAGGAGGACTTGAAGTACATGCTGGTTATTATCAAGGACTGCAGCTTCCAGTATGGATTCAATGTAAAGAAGAACAAGATCTTCACAACTGGACCGGTAGGCAACATCATGATAAATGGAGAAAAGATTGAAGTTATCAAGATTTTTTTTCTTGCTTGCAGTCACATCAATGCTCATGGAAACAGCAGCCAGGAGATCAAAAGATGAGTTGCATTAGGTAAACCTGATGCACAAAATTTCTTTTAGAATATTGAAAAGCAAGGATGTTACTTTGAGGTCTAAGATTTTCCTGACTCAAGCCATGGTATTTTCCATCACCTCATATGCATGTGAAAGTTAAACATTGGATAAGGAAGACTGGAGAAAAAATGGGTGCATTTGCATTACAGTGCTGGCAAAGAACACTGAAATTTCCAAAAGGACAAACTGATCTGTCCTGGAAGAAGTATGGCCAGAGTGCCTCTTCAAGGCAAGGATGGGGAAACTTTGTCTTACATACTTTGGACACGATGTCAGGAGAGACCACTCCCTGGAAAAGGACGTCATGCTTGGTAAAGTAGAGGGACAATGAAAAATAGGAAGGCCCTCAATGAGATAGACTGACACAATAGCTGCAACCATGGGCTCAGATGAATAATTGTGAGGATGGCACAGAGCACGTAATGTGTCATTCTGTTGTGCATAGTATCGCTATGGGTCAGCACCGTCTCAATGACATGTACCAACAGTAGAGTATCCCTGGTGGCTTAGTGGTTATGCATTGGACTGTTAACACAGAGTCAGCATTGAGAAACCACCAGCAGCTCCAAGGGAGAAAGACTGGGCTTTCTATTCCCATAAGAGTTACTGTTGCAGGGACTCACAGGGGAAGTTCTACTCTCTCCTATTGGGTTGTTATGAGTAAGCATCCACTCAATGGCAGTGAATTTAGCTTTTGTTTTTGTGGAGGACATCACTAGAAACTACCATGCTTCAGACATGTATTAAAAAGCATCAGACAAGTCATGCCTTAGGCTTATGCCAATAATTTTTAATGAGGTTTGGTAGGAACATCATATTTGAGATGGGAAAAAGAACAGAGGAAATAATACTGGTTGTGAGGAAATGAGAAAGTGCCATTATAGTTCCCTCCGATTTTCCTAGAGTTTACTAAAACTTTACATTAAATATTCATTGCATTTGCTATGGGGAACACTGTTGTCTCTCTAATTACAGAACGTCACTTGAGGATCTAAAGTCTCTATTCATCACACCCCAAACTGCAGTATTGAAGGTTTTTTGTTTGTTTGTTTGTTTGTTTTTTTGAAGTGTTTTTTTAAGTATCATTCTACCCTTATGAGGGTTTAGTGGGCTACTAATTGAGTTGCTAATAATAAGCTCAGAAATTGGAACCCCCCCCCCCCATCTCTTCTGCAGGAGACAGAGGCTTCCATAAAGTTGTGAAATCTCAGAAACCCGAAGGAGCAGTCTACTCTGCCCTACAGGGTACATTTATGAGTTGGAGTTGACTCGATGGCAGTGAGCTGGAATTCGAGTTTGGGTCATTCTGTTAAAATTTTTAGCCAGCTGGCTTCAGCTCACCACAGCGTTAAGTGTCACATAGCCTTGCGACCCTTGCTCGGTTTTTGCCAAAACTTAATTACACGCAGCTTTGCTCAGGAGAAGACACATTTTTTTTTCACATTTGGTATTGGTGTTGGTGATTGCCTGAGGACTAGAGTGATATCAGCAAATAGAAATCTTTGTTTCTTATGAAAAGTCAGCATGAAATCACCAACAAACAGCACCATGCAAAAGCAAATGAATCCGTTAAGGAAGTGTGGTTTGATCAACTCTTGATGGAATCTTAATACATCAATTGTTAATCTGTGCTCGGTTAAATTCCTTTCAGCAGAAAAGGATGCTACTCTGTTGGTGAAATTGATTTAATGTGACATGTTGTACCTCTTGGGGGACAGCAGAAGAGAAAACGAAATAGCCTTAGATCAGTGCCTTGGACTCCGTAAGTCCTGAAAGTGAGACAATGTGTGAGAGTGAGGAAACAGAAATTTAAGGTCAGAGGTCAAGGGTTTTATGAAATAACCAACCGGAGTACTCAAACATTAAGCGACATATAATACTTCTATTTGTTTGAATCCAAACAGGAACACAATTTTTTTACCATTATTTTTAAAAATTGCACTACCACTGAGTCCATTTTGACTCATAGTGACTGGTTGTTGTCGTTAGGTGCCATCGAGTTGGTTCTGACCCATAGCAATCTTCTACACAACAGAATTAAATGCTGCCCTGTCCTGTGCCATCCTCATAATTGCTCCTAAACTTGAGTCCATTGTTGCAGCCACAGTGTCAATCCAGCTCCTCTTTCCCACAGCACAGTCTTGGGCATGTTGACTTCCAGGTAGTCATTATAGGCAGTTATTCTCCTTTTAGTGCTGACTGACCTTACTAAATGGTAGAAGGGACAGTTGCTTACCTAGTATGACCTGACATCCAATCTAAGCTCAAATTTTCTAATTCATAAGCCTATAAATGATGCTGTGGAACTGTGGTGACACAGTGGTTAAGCAATTGGCTGCTAACTCAGAGGCTGGCAGTTCATATTCATGAGCTGCTCTGAGGGAAATGATGTGGCAATCTGCATTTGTAAAGATTTATAATCTCAGAATCCTGATGGGGTAATTCTACTCTGTCCTTTGGGAACATAGTGAGGCAGAGGTGACTAACACATTGGCGGTAGACTCATTTTTGAAGGACATTCTATAGTCATATATATTTAAATGATGCCATATCTTCATTACTGATTATAGCTCACACATTAAACATGTCCTCCTTATCTTCCTTAATACATTTGGCTTTACATTTTACTTTTTATTATATTATTTATCACATTCAGAATGAAATCTGTGATTATTTCCTTCTGACTATATCATATATGAAATATATGAATTTTGAGTGTATTATGTTCTGAGAAAGATCTAACATTAATGAGGTAAACATTAGTGAGAACTAGTCTATTTGATTCACCAATTGTGGTAGTTACATAATTTTATTTCACTTTAAAGATATATAAAATATATGGGTGGTATCAAACCTGTCAATCAGGTCACTGGGTGATATCAAACCTGTCAATCAGGTCACAGCCTGATCATGCCTACTTGGGGGTATGGTTTTCTCATAAGTGGGGCCTGGAGAACCTCACTCTCTCTCTGCCTTTGCCTGTCTCCTACTGACCTTGACAGCTGCCAGAGCCTTTTCATACTTCCACTGAACTTGGATCCACATAACTTTGCATCCACCAGTCTGTGATCTTCCTGCATTCTGCATCATTGCATGTGGCTGTGTGAATCTGGAGAGGGACTTATGGACTAGTTTCAGCCTTATGGACTTCAGTTGGATTGAGCTGGGATGTTTTCTTGATATATAACTACTTCTTGATATAAAGTGCTTTCTTATACATATATGCATGTCACTGAATTTGTTTTTCTAGTCAACCAGGTCTAACACATTCGTTTCATTCAATTTCTATTAAGGAATAACAAATTACCACAATTGTAAAACAACAAGAATATATTCCTTCATAATTATGTAGGAAAGATGTTCAGCAGGTATCAACTGTTGAGGGTATCACAAGATTGAAATCAAGGTGTCTCCTATGCTGAGCTCTGATTTTGAGGTTTTGGGGAGAATATGCTACCAAGTTCATTCAGGTTTCTGGTCAAAATTCATTTCCTTGCTGTTGTAATATGCTTCTCTGATGGCTGCCAGTTGGGTGGATGTCTTTGTTTTCTTAAGGCTTCTCTCATTTCCTCTCACTTAGGTCCCTTCATTTTGAAACTAACATTAATCAAATCCTTCTCACATTTTGAATCTCTCACTATCCTTTTTACTTCTTCTCCCACCAGCCAATGAAAGCTCTCTCTTTTTAATTAATGTATTTATTTTTAAGTTTCACCAATATACAATTCATGAATTATACATGTTAATAGTTCTCTTCCATTCATAAGAGGTGTTCACCATCACCACTGTCAATTTCAGGATATTTCTTCTGCTTTGTCCTCATGGTTGTTAGCTTTCCATTTCCTAACCACCTCCCCTGCCATTTCACTTTGAAACTATTAAACAAGTTGCTGTTTCTATAGTATTACCTATCCTGGGTTTCATACTGAAAAACACAGTAGAAAGTATTCATTGGACAAAGAAGGAGACCAAATCAGGAACAGTTATATACTAGATCAAAAAGACAGAATGACAAGATGTAACATTTTGAGGACAACTGCATCCTACAGCAATCTAACCTACAACTGCAAGCTACAGTTATCCACCCTACAGTGTACTCGGTCTGATAGCAAAGCCTTTCCCATCCCTGGTCCTTAGTCAGAGGGGATTCACCTGAGACTTAATCCACATTTGGGATGATTCAAATGGGTGTTGGACTTTCACTGTCATCCATAGACTTCTGAAAAACTAGATTCAGAATTTAGGCTCTAATATTGTTGCCTTTTCTGGTTTTCATTTTTATTACTTCCAATTCTTGGATCACATAGACTGGTGTGCTTCTTTCCTGTGGACTTAGGCTAAAACTTCACTTAGATGGCTGCTTGTTTAAGACAAGATTTTAGGACTACAAATGCTATTCCTTCTGATAGCTGGGCACCATCTGCATTCTTCACACTTTATTACTGCACCCATATCTTCAGTGATCTCTTTATGAGGGTAGGTTTTGAGTAGGGCCATATCATAAGGACTACGTGTTCTTATATTGTGGCTAGAATTAAAGGTGCAAGTCTCAAATCCATTCCTATATCTATGATTAATATATGCCCCTGGTTCACTTTAAAGACATAATTATTATTTTGTTGAATGATTATGAATTAGCCCCATAGCACATCTGGCAATTGTATTGATATTATCATTAATTTATCCAATAGTATAGAATTTAAAGCACTGAAGAGAAAGTACAAATGTATAGGACAGTTTTTTAGGCCCAAATTCATGGATTATTGATTTGTATAGATTAACAATTTAGGCTACTGGGCACTATTTACACAAACAATGAGGGTTGGAGATAGAGCAAACCTTTCAATAATATTCAGTCATACAGGTAGAACTGAACAAAACCTGTCATAAAAAGGCAAAGGAAATATGGAAATAGTACATACATGGTCGTCTTCAGTTGATGTTTATTTGGCAGTCGCAAGGTAAGAAATTCGAGCCAAAGTCCAATGATTCCTCATCCATAGTCTTTGGATAGTAGCCATCCACTTTTTCTTACACTAGGGCATTTTAACTTTAGGCCAGCGGGATTATTTCAGTTGCTTTAATCTGCTACCGGTGTGTTTAAGGTAAAGTCCAGTTTAACAACTTTCTGCTTTTAAGAGCTCATGGAAATAGAAATGGCCCACCTGGTTAATTCTGCTTTTTAAGAAACAAGGCCCCTTTAAGGCGAATATAGAGCCTCTCCATATTTTGGGAGAAACAGGAAAATTTCTGGAGTATGTGTCTGTTTTCAGCCTTGCTATAGTAAAATATACAAGGAGAGTAAGGAGGAATTGAGGCTCATAAAAGTATACAGTAATGTTGTCAAACAGAGGAACTGAAGGGAAAGAAATTATGCTGGAAGGCAGAGAGAGACCAAATTTTTAAAAAATCTTAATTTCTTTTTCCTTATGTTACTTTGGATTAGTCCAGAGGGTACTGCAAACCTACCTCATAATTATAGTTACTGTAACATTGGTGATGTCTTCTGGGAAGTACATTGCAAATGCTGTGGAGAGGCAGATACTTGTTTATCCTTCAGACTCTTAGAGTGGCTATTATCCACTGAGAAGCTGAGATGGGAGATAAGGTAATTCTTCCAGCCTTGTGTAACACTGTAGTTATGAGTACAATGCAAAGAAATAATAGCATACTTTGCTTATAATGACACAGCTCCACTAAGTTAAATATATGTGACTTAGAGATGACAACATAGTTGCCAAAGCAACTTTGATATATTCCAGTGGTTCTCAACTTTCCCAATGCCAAAACCCTTTAATACAGTTCCTCATGTTGTGGTGACCACCCAATCATAAAATTATTTTTGTTGCTACTTCATAAATGCAATTTTGCTCCTGTTATGAATCAGGCAACCCCTGTAAAAGGGTCGTTCGACCCCCGAAGGGGTCACGACCCCCAAGTTGAGAACCGCTCATATAGTCAATATAAGTAGGGTAAATAAAGCAGGTTACTCCCCAACTTTTTCTGCTATATTTTAAACTATTAGAGTCACTTTGGGGCACATGGAAAGCAACAAGTTGATAGACTTAGTGTTTAACTGTCAAGAATCAGCTTTTTAAATGCCCTCTAGTTGGTTCCAACTCCTTGTGTAACGTAAAACAGAAGACTGCCCAGTTCTGTCACATTCCGATAATTATTACTTTGTTTAGTCCACAGTGTCAGTCACTAATTTAACCTGTCTCCTTAAGGACCTTCCTCTTTTTCAGTAGCCTTACCAAGTATGGTGACCTTCTCCCAACACTGTTCATCCCTAATGACATTTCCAAAATATGTGAGATAAATCTCACAGTCTTTCCTTCCAAGGAGCATTGTAAGACAGATTTGTTCAATCTAAAATACTTCATCAGAAGCATAATTCAACAGCATCAATTATGATTCAATCTTCCTTACTCATTTTGCAACTTTCACATTCATATGAGGTGATTACAAGTACGATGGCTTGAATGGTATTTAAAGTAATCATTGTAACAGAAGTAGGACTCTGAAAACAGAGACTTCAACAAGAAATCAATAGACAAATTACATGCATGTTCCAAAATGAACTGCTGAGAGCACATCAGTTTCCTCAGTTCTATATTTCAATGGGTAGTAGTGGAAACATCTTTGAATTGTGAAAGTTAATACACATAATCAAAAGGGTTTTTTTGCTTTTTGTTTTTTTAATCAAAAATTGATTCTTTATCCCATACAATCTCTTTAAGGGATTAAATTAGATGACTCTGGTATCTTCAATTCTCTCACTGAATTCCTTCAGAGTTGATAAAATCAACTAGCATACTTTATTTGCTAAGGGTATTGAAATAGCAAATCCACTCTGCCATAAATAAAATAATTTAGTCATAGTGCATAGATATAGTTTAATATTCTGAGGATTTTCTTGCAGCTATGGGTTTTTACTTACCTCTTTTCTTGGAGTAATATCTTTCCAATGAGTAGTGAGGTGATTGTTTTTACAATTATAGGGGGTCCCCAGATTATGAACATACAATTTATGGATGTGCATGCCCTTTATTTTTTTTGCATGCCCTTTAAAGCTATATAAATTTGCATTCACTTTTAAAATGATTGAGCCAATCACTACTGGAAGTAGAATACAATCATTTCCATTTATGCACATCTAGCTTTAAAATCATTAAACAGGATTTTTTTTGCACTAAAGGTAGGCTAAATTAAGAACCACATGCATTTATTCCCACATACCTACAAATTAGATTTAGACACACTTTGAAGAGGATCTAATAACTTCCTACATTCTATTTTCTCTGGAATTTCATTGCCTATAGTTATGAAAATTTACAGTATTTATAGTGTGACATAGCTATCAATATTAAGGTATCTTTCTGTGAATGAAAACAGAAATGTGTATTTGAATATTAAACTTTATATTTTTTAACTTTGCTATCTTGCTAAATTATTATTATTATTGCTCTTTAAGTGAAAAGAGGAGATTCAAGTTAGCAAAGACTGTTTTTGGCCATATTGAGGGAACATTTTATGATTTTTACAGGTGGCAGCAAAATACCTTTCACTGATTTTATTTTATAAGTTACAATGCGTTTTTCAAGATAAGATACAAATTCATTCGGTATTTGGTTCTATGGATGATAAATATCACACAGGAGAGATCAGTTTTTGTATTTGTATTTGGTTCTATGGATGATAAATATCACACAGGAGAGATCAGTTTCTCTACCAGTAAAAGTGTTCTTGCTTTCTTTCAGGAGAATTAAATAAAACACAACCTCATGAGAAAGAAAAAACCAAAGTATATAAGTTTGTATTCTATGAGTGAGATTACAGTAATTTAGTATTATCTATAATATAGGAGTAGAGATAGCTGGCAAGATGGCACCCAGGCAAGCAGCCCATACTGGGAGCTCCATGGTGATCAGTGAGGCTGGTAACCAGGAGGACCAGTTGGATGATTCTGGTAAGTGTAAAAACGCCCCTGGGCCTAGTCTCACCCTAGGAGCTGGGAGGCTGGCCTGCTGCATCCCCCACAGGCACGGCTGGACCACCACACAGCAGCTTTCTGCCTGCAACATTCATGTAGGAGAGCTCCTGCCCTCTCTCACGATTCCCCTCTCTCCACATGGCGGTAGTCCTGCCCACAGCTCTGGTCCCTCCCACGACCCACCCAGGGTCCCAGGGGCCGACATGCAGTCCACCTGCAGTAAGTTTGGTCACCTGCAGATTTGGGGGCTCTCCGCACACTTGCCTGACGACAACCCCCCACCCCAGCAGCAGCTGCATCTCCCATGCCCACAGAATACAGTGTTGCACTTTCCTACCAGTGCAAGGCAGCTCTGCCCAACCTCTGCCAGCCTGTGGGGAGAAGTGCCAGCAGCCTCTCCCACCTCCATGCCCGTGCAGTTCAGTGCCATCCCAGCCTTTCCCAGCCAGCACAGCTCAGTGCTGTCCTGGGATTTCCCGAGTTCCTGCCCACGCATTGTAGCATCACCCAGGCCTCTTCCATCCCACGCAGTGTAGAGGAGAGTACATCCTCGGTCTAGAAGGCATTCTTTCCCCACATCTAGCTTCTCTCTGGCACCCAGGGGAACAGCGACCTGGTCCCTGCTATCCAGCAGTGATCTTGAGGGCCCCACAACTGCAGCTGGACACCCACACAGACAGTCCACCTAGGGCCCTCTCCTCCCTGAGCTGCTCCCTCCTCCCGAAGTTCCCTTCTTCCCACATGGTGGCAGGTCCAATTGCCAAGTAGGTCCCTCCCACCAGCCACTTGTGGCCCCAAGGCAGTAGCTAACCATTTCTGAAGTCTGCCTGCAGTAATTTTAATCACCAGCAGCTTTGGAAGCTCTCTCCAACATAGCCTGCCCCTGCCCCCACCCAAACCCTGCAGCAGCAGTGGCTGCTCCCCTCCAGCCCCCCACAACAGCAGCCTGCCCCTTGCCTGTGCAGTGCACCCTGCCTGTGGTAGGGCCAGCTGCCCCCACTGGTGCCTGGCACCTCCACCCTGTGGAGTCTTTGCCCAGGCACCTGCACCAATGGCAGTGGGGTTGTTCCCTTCCTCCCTCAGCAAACCCTCCCATGACAGGTAGGTCTCCTCCACCATTGTCTTCTATTAGGTGCTTTATAAAGAAAAAAAATTGCACATTATGGCCTGACAGCCCAGACCAACTTGGCCAAAAGGCATATGTACAGTCACCAGTCTCACCACAGTCTCTGAGGCCCCTCACAGCTGTTGGCCACTGAGTTACTGCAGCACGCTGCCTACACAGTAGTCCAAACCGCTAGCATAATAGGCCACAGGCAGCCATCGAAAGCACCCTTAACAGTCACACAGAGAAAGAGCTCAGGGACCCTTGATATCCCAGTAACATAGCACCCAGTTCTACTAAATTGTCATGGGAACAGCAACATACTGCAACACCCTCAACAAGAAAACAAGAAGGACAAAACACAAGAGCAGAGATAATGAAGCTCATAAAAGAATCAGATGTGGATGTACCACAAAAAGAAATTTTCATAAAATTGCTTTGAGTAATACCGGAGATGAGGGAAGCAATGCAGAATAAGGATGCAATGATAGAGGAGATGAAGTCCATGATAGAGGGTATGAAATCCACACACCAAAGGAAAATACAGGAGCTGATGATCTCACAAATAGACTAGAGGAGGCAGAAAATCATAGCAGTGATATGGAAGCCAATCAGGCAGACTTCAGCAAACAAGGACAGTCAAACAGGATAATCAAAGAGGCAGAAGAAAACCTCAAATCAATAGAAAGATTTTTCCTCAAGAATGTTATTTGCCATTTTGCCAGAGTTTCTGGCCAACCCAGGCTTTCAGACTCAAGATAACCAGAGTTGATAGTGGTAGTTCTCTTAATTGCCTAAGACAATCCTTTGTCTGTCTCAGTCTGTCCTGTGTCTATCTAACTCTCCCACTGCCCCTACAATCACTTCTAGCCCTTCTTCGCCCTTCTTCCAGAGGTAACTCAGAAAGTATTGCTACCAAAGTCATCAAAATCCTTTTTAAACAAAATGACAAATGTGAAATGACTGTTTCTTGACATGTCTTCCATCTAAATCTATATACATCTGAAGGCAGTGTCTCCATTTCTCTAACATTTCCCCCAAGAATTCTGGGCTTTATCATTTGTCTCACATCTAAACAGCAGTTTTGGCATCCTTGAGAGACCGGAATTTTGTTTCTTTGCAGTGTGCTTTGAGTCTGGGGAGTGAAAGGAAGTTTACAAGAGTAAGATTAGGACTGCAGAGTGGACAGAGTAAGTCTTCTCAACAAAATTCTTGTTGGATAGCCTTTGCTACCCATGAAGAATGAGTAGGTACGTTGTCATAATGGGATATATATATATATCCCTTGCCATATTCTAAATAATGCAGTTTCCAGTTTTCTCAAAGCTTCTTTATAATAAGTCCTTGTGGTTATCATTTGTCCTTTTAAGAAAATATATCTAGATCACCCCCTTAGGAATCCCACAAACTGTCACCATAACATTCTGAGCTGAACTCTCTGCCTTGAATTTATCTGAGATTCCCTCAGAAGCAACTGTTTTAATTGAACCCTTTTTTGAAGGCATGTTAAGAATCTGACAAGTGTATTATGGAGAGAACTTATCTGCAGGCATCTGATCATAGAAACATATTTGAATACATTTGGTTTGGAATAAAGCTATGAACTGGAACCCTAGAAGTGGTATTTTTTTACTTATTCTTCTCTGTGTGTTTGTGTGTATTAAATCACACACACATATAAACACATGTGCCTTAGATACTTATGACAGCCTTACTTCATGTATCACCTCTAAGATCAGTAAATACACCTCCAAAAGAATACTATCACCTGCCCCCTTGAATGGGCATAGGCTGTATCACTTCTTTTGTAATTAATAAAGTTTAATTCCTAATGAGACTCTTATGGTCTGGGACATGTAGATCAAGTATAGTAATTAAAGTAGGCCATGTTGCTAGGAAATCAGTGGGAGTTTCTTCATTCATCTCACTAGTCATATGATAGTGATGAGATATTTGAAAACATTTTCATAACAGTATCTCTGTTATTGAGGATAGAGCAGGACACAAATAAAGGAACCTTTTTAGAGTTATAAGTTGCATGGTAAATTCATGTTGAAATTAGTATTTACTGCGGACAGAATGCCAATTCAGTACACTAATTATGAAGTGCAAGAAAACTGCTAAGTAAGATTAAGCCTCCTAAGGAAATGCAGTTGTGAAGCAAAACTTAAAGATATTGTTTCACTGCTATAACATCAAGTTTTCAGAGATTTTCAGAATAGCAGAAAAAAATTGATGCATGTACATTTTAAGATTGCCATTAAAAATAATAATATGCACCTTCTAAATTTGTTTGCCAACTGCTCCTTCCCTGCCCACCCCCCAACCAGGGTGTATTTTTGTAAGTACTGATGTGCCATATTTTTTACATGTTGCTATATATAAAAGGAATAAAAGCATCAGATATGCACAAACCAGGACTCCAAATTAATTTCAGGTGAATGACAATAAAACTAGTCTACATGAACTGAGAATAATATTCACAAAATAAAAACTGATAGAGATAATTGCGGAGGAAATGTAGTTAATATGTAAGAGTGTATTTCTCAGGAGTTATTGTTTCATGATTGTTATAGAGAACTTGTGATATAAACTTTGAACTCTCAGATCTTAGGTATTTGTTCAAGTGTCCACCCCTTCTCCTTTTATTCCTGAATGTAAATGCTAATGAATCATTTAGAAAAAAGAGCAAAGAACATTGGCTTTAGACCACGGTGAATATAATATTTGGCTTCAAGCAAGAAATTGTCCTAATGTTGGTATTAGAACAAATATAATAGCTCAAGTGCAAGAGATTGGACTAGAATTAAAAAGATAAGAAAATGTCCTATTTTACAAAGCCATGCTTCTAGCAGAGCAAGGAGTTTCCTTAGGAGAATTCCTTTTCAAGCTAAAGATTAGCATCAGGTTATTAGAAAACACCAACAGGCAAAATTGAGACTCTAGCCACAGTACAATGTAACAAAATGAGAGTTGAAGAAAATCTATGCAGTTGTGTGAAGTACATATTGAAACACTTAAGAGAACGACAGAGTATTCTTTGTCTAGTGTAGCTAACTGGTACAAATCTTGATGTGGGGGGGGAGAGTCTAAAATTAAAAAGGAGAGTGAAATAAATTATGTAAATAAAATCCCTATAGTAATGAAAGATAAGCTTTACCAGGTGGAATCTAACTTAAAAGAAAATGTTCACTATCAAAGAGCTCCTAACACCTACTTTCACATAAACATTATTAAAAAATCCCATATTACTTAAGTTTTGGGAATTAGAAGAATATTTCCGAATTACAAGTATATCCAAGACTAAGATAGCAACATCAATGTAAGACCAACAAATGAATATAAATTGCATACACATGGATGTTTAACTCTTTGGCTACCTACAATGGGAGCACATCTTATTTCTGGCTCTTAAATAATTCTACGTCACATTCATGACAGATCATCTTGGTTAGATTATCACCTTGTCTTGGCCAGTATTACCAGTATCACTACCACACAAATATCACCTTAGACATGAAGTAAAACATTTAGCAAGTTAGATTATATCATGACATGAAATAGACAATAACATGAAAGATAGGGAGAACTCTTGTATGTGAAGATAATAAAATCCATTATGATGTATAAAATGGGTAGATAAGGGAGGTCTGGGAATAGGAGATGGAAGAGACTTTTAAAAGAGGGTCAAAAAAGGGCTAGCGCCAAAGGAAGCAGAGCAATACTTATCTGGTGTCTTCTCTGTTCTATTTTACTGCATGTCTTCTCTAAAGCATAGTCTAGGTCTGGAGGTCTGAGTCTTTTTGTTCTTCTCAGCACAAACTTTTAGCTGAATCTGTTCCATACTTATGCTATCATTGCCTAACTTTGTCCTAATCAAAAGGGTCCAGTTGTTCAGTTCAAGCCATAATTCTCCAAATTTCCTCTAGTTCTTTGGTGCATCCTTCACCGCGCTATCATGCATGAGCTCAATTCTACCTTACAAATCAGATTAGACCAGAGCATGCACACTGCTACAGATAAGAGACCTAAACACAGGGAATCCAGGATAGATAAACCCCCCAGGGCCAACAAGGAGAGTAGAGATACCAGGAGGATTAGTGGAGGGTGGGAGGAGAAAGGGGAACCGATCACAAGGATTAATCTAGAACCTCCTCCCATGGGGACGAATAACAGAAAAGTGGGTGAGGGGCGACAGAGGACCATGTAAGATATGAAAATAATAATCTATAACTTATCAAGGGTTCGTGAGAGAGGATGGGTGAGGGAGGGAGGGAGAAGAAATAGGGAGCGGATATCAGATGCTCAAGTGGGAAGAAAATGCTTTGAAAATGATGATGACTGCATATGTGCTTGACACACTGGAGGAATGTATGGCTTGTGATAGGAGATGTAAGAGCTCACAATAAGTATTTAAAACAAAAAACAAAAAAAACCAAACCATAATTCTCAACCATGGTTTGTTAAAAAAAAAGCAAATGAGTAATTTTTGTATTGAATTTTGAATTATACCTGGTCCCATGAATTAACTTGGACTTAGGAAAGGGTCTTTTAAAAGAAAAAAAAATTTAAGTTCCCTAGATATATCTAATTGACAGCCAGTGTGATGAATCGGTGCTAATGTAATGAGTCTAAATGTTTCATTGCAGAAAAAAATTTCTGGAAGGATCTTGTTAAAATGCAAATATCTGGAGCCCAGAACATTTAGTAAATCTGAACAATAAGCTTGGATCTCTTTAATTTCAATAAGTATCCAAGATATACATATGTAGATAGGTCAAGACCACATTGAAACCCCGAAGTAAAGCTTTTCCTTCTTTTACATGCCACAAAACCTCTTATCTCCATTACATGATATATAAAATGTGATTGAAAAATAATTACACCACATAAGCTCCACTGAAAAATCTTACTTCATTGTCATGTCTGAGTAAATATATTTTCTGATGAATGTCCTATAGTTGGATGATTTTCACACTCAGAGTCTTCTACACAGATTTCATTGACTGGAAGAACAAAGGTGTCTTGTGAGAATTCACTGGCTGTTAGTTTTTTATTAATTGTTAGAAAATTGCCACAAATTTAGCGACATGAAACAAGATATATTTATTATGCCATGGGGATTCCCAATATTCACAAAGCTTGGCATGTCTTTTACTGAGTCCTGGGTAAAGGACTGAACCCTTTACCTACTAAACCCTAGAAGTTGACAGGGAGGAATTTCTTTCCGGAAGAACCAAGCTAATATGGCTGTAGACATAAACCAGTTCTTTAAGGCTGTAGGACTGAGGTCCCTGTTTCTTTATTTTTTTATCCTTTTAAGATATTGTTTTAATTTGTTTATTTTAAAAAAATACTGTTAATTCACATATAATACAATTCAATACTTCCATCATATTTTAAAAGTTATATAATTCATTGCTATAAACAGTTCTAAAACATTATCCTCCTTCATATACTCATTGCTATTAACTTCCCATTTCCCCCAGCTTCCCCTGTCATACCCTCAATAAGCCATGGATCTGTTTCTTAATGCCCATCTACCAAGGGTGTTCTCAGCATCAGCTCCTAGAAGTCCCTATGTATGATAATAATTTAGAGACCAGCTCTTATATTACATTACAAATGGGTTTAAGAGGATAGATCTGCACTGAGAAAACTGACCTCCAAATGGGATAGCCAAAGTTAGAGTGCAGGTGTCCCTGGAGTACAGACACTGCAGGGACATCAACCTTATTAGAAGCAGGCTTAAACACATTCCCTGCATGTACCCTGCAACACAGGACAAGTTTTACACAAAGGGACAGGTTACACTTCTTTGAGAGTATAAGAAGGAGCATTACCACTTCAACCAAGTTGTTCACAGATGGGAGGGGAGGAAGCGGCTGGGAGCGTGATGTAACTTATAAATTGACAGACTGCCGCCTTCTAGAGCTTTAGTTAGGGAAAAGCAAGCAAGGGTTCATTTACCACAGGGAGAGCAAGAGGCCAGCAGCTCCTTCATCAGCTCCTCAGGACAAGCTTTCAGCATGCTTCTAACACCTTGAGCCATGGAAGGTGGTGGCCCTTTTGCCTAATGAACAAACAACTTTTTCTTCATACCCCATTTTCTTGCCACTGTATCCTCTCTCATGTCCTCACACAACATGACTGCTTACCATTGCAAATCTGGCTAGAAAATATCTCATTTTAGTCTGCTAAGACAGTCTTATACAAAGTAATATAACACATTTATCTTAATCTAATCAATGCAATTTTTGCCATATTCTATTTGCCATTTCTGCCAGCACCCCAGTGTAGGAGAATATGTATAGGGTGACTCATTGCAGGAACCCCGGTAGCACAGTAAAGTAACTGTGGATTGCTAACTGAAGCATCGTCAGTTTAAACCCATTAGCTGCTCCTCAGGAGAAAGATAAGGTAGTTTACTTTTGTTTAAGGAGACCAGATTTTAACATTGGTAAAGCAGGACAAAAGCGGGCCACCATTGATAAAACTCATATCCTGGCAAAATAGCCACATGGCAGCTGAAAACCGTATACCCTAGCTTGTCGTGCATTCTTTCCAAAAATCGGGATTTTAAAAAAATGCCGCAGGACACGGGAAAAATTGTTAAAAATCGGACTGTCCCGCCAAAAGCGGGATGTCTGATCACCTTACTTTTGTTGGAATCATCCTAGGGGAAGTGGGTTTGTTTGGGTTATATGAGGGGGTAGCTCCCCACCCAAAGAGGATTGTTTTACAAGCTATTTATTTATTTATTTATTTATTTATTTATTTATTTATTTATTTATTTTTACAAAGCAACCTTATCACCTTCAAAGTACTGTCCATTACAATCAATACATTTGTCAAATTTCCAATTCCATTCTTGGAAATATTTTTCAAGCTCATCTGTTTGGATGGCCAACAGCACCTCCTTCTTTTTTTCTTCATATCTTCTGCTCTATCAAAAAGTTGTCATTTCCTCTTCCTTTGCCTTCATGGAAACCAAAAGAAGTCACAGGGAATGAGGTCAGGTGCGTGGCACATGCTGTCTTTTGCCCAAAATTGGTGCACTGGGATGGCTGTACGAGGAGGTGCTGTGGTGGCAAATCCAGTCCCGTCTGTCACAAATCAGGCCTTTTTTTGTCACACACTGTTACACAATGTTTTCAGAACCTCTAAATAGAAAGCTTGATTAAAAATGTGACATGGTGGAACAAACTCCAAATGAACTGTCTTGGGAAGTTGGTGGACATCCAGAATGAAATTTTTCAATAATCAACATTTCACCTTGTAAGCTGTATTCAACATCACAACAGTTTCTGCTACATTTTTCCTGAGGAAGAAACAAAATTTCACAGCCACACACTGTTCTCTTAAAATCGGCCAACACAAAAAACGAGGTTCAAGTGAAACTGCTTTTACCAAAAAAAAAAAATTCCATGTGACCAGAGAAAACCTTCCCAGGCGACCCCACTGGGGGCACTAAATCAGATTGAGTTTCTTCTTGCTGGCCTACCGGGAAAAATGTGTAATATGAAAGCTCTGCTCTTCCCAGTACAATTCTGGGTTTTGGGGGAGGTACCCCTTGGTGTAAGAGAAGTTTATGAAATAGTAATAATTAGCCATACATTAGTTAAACTATAAACATCCTGTCCTAGAGCTAGTCAAGTATTTTCAAAGGTTATTTTACTTATCTTTCAAGGATAGTGACACCTTGTGTAAAAAAAAGCATTATTTCTGTGAACAATTCCAGTTCTGCCTCCTCTCCTCTCCCTTCTCTGGGTGTCAGTGCAGATTAGTCCATTAATATGAACTCAAGTTCAATGTCTATTATTTTTAAGATCTGTTAGTGCAATACAAAATAGAGTTCAATCTGCACCTGAACAGAAACATCTCCTCTGCTAAGGCACTTGATTTTGTAAACCCTTCTACAATACCTATTTTTGATAAAGGACTATTACTGAAATTTAATGTTCATTATCATAAGTGCCTTCTTCTGCATGGCTTAATTTTTATGTCTTTTTGATGGTTCCCTATTGTGTAAATAAGCTTTTAAGACCACAGATGGTGTACATGAAAGGAAGCTGGGCACCATCACCTTCACCATGCCATCACTTAGATCTTTATGTCCATTATCTTTTTGGGAAAGAGTGTAAGTACAAAGCCAATTTAGTAGGAATATTTGGCAGACAGGAACACTAACCAACTGAAGAAACAAACTATTTTCTAAAAAAATAGTGCTTTATTCAAAATACATGGTCTTTAGCATAAAAAGTGATGAGCATAAGCATGTGATACACATTTCGTAATATGCAAGATCCAAAAATAATTATTTCAATGATCAAAATAATTAGGCCCACTAGTAATATAGGAGCCCTGATGTTGCCAGGTACGTGTTGGATTGCTAACCACAGAGTGGGCAGTTTAAACCGCCAGTGCTTTGTGGGAGAAAGATGAGGCTTTCTGTTCCTCTAAATACTTTCAGCCTTGTAAACCCTACTTAAGGTCATTATGAGTCAGAATCAATCTGATAGTAGTAGATTTTGTTTACACTAGTAATTGCCTAGGAGCATAGCAATGCAAGATGGGGAAAATGCAGAGCTAACAAAAATGAGTATGAGAAGAAAATGTCCTGAGATTTAGTGTAGTGATGATAGCACAAATCTTAATATGAGTGAATGATTAAAGTATATGCTATGTGAAGTATATGTCAATAACACTTTTTTTTGAAGAAGGGTGATGGTTTACAGAACGCAATGGATTATAGTGGAAGCCCCAAATTCATTTTTAGGATCCATACATGGATCAAGTCTCTAGTGATTTTTCACTGTCCATAGTCTAGGAATGTGAATAGCCTTAATGTCAGACAGTGAGCATTGTAAAGTAGATTTGAGCAGCTGCAGTTAGGCAGGAATGTAATATCTTTTCATTTGATCTCCCATTTCAAAATTAGTCTTTACTATTTCCTGGTTTCTTTTTGGTTCATTTTTTCTCTGTTTTAGTTGGCCATTGTAGTTTCATTTTTGTTTTTGTTTTGGGGAAGTCGGGATAGATGGATCTATGAAGATAGTAACTATATTAACAATTACTTGAAAGTACCACAAGGGAAGTTGTGGAGAAATGGGGAGTCAACAGCAACGGGTACAATAAGGAAGAAAGTGTTCCAAAGTGGATTGTGGTGATTACACAACACTTAGTTTGATTGAACTATTGAATTGTATGGTATGCTAATTATAGCTTAATAAACCAGTTAATAATAATAATAATAATAATAATAATAATATAGTGTATTCCGGAATCAGTCATTAAATAACATCTAAAATTATGTAGGGAGTGGACATGATGTATAGGAGGTATTTGAAGTCAAACAGTCCTTTGTTGGATTTGTCTGATGTCTTGTTCTGCTTCTGATGTATTTACTAAAGTACGACCACAGTACTGGTTGCTGCATGTGCCCTTCCTTGATGGGCTAAAATAAAGTAAAGGGTATATCTATTGTCTGATACAATTTTGGTAAGCCTATAAGAGTATTTTTTAGCTTCCATTCTATCAGCAGTCGGTTAGTTATTTGTAACACAGAAGGGAATAGATTTCTCAAGCTCAGGATTACCAACAAGTGGTAGGAGACTTCAGAAAAATGCTCATCTCTCTCCCGGTCTGTCAGTTCAAGGGTTGCTATTAGATTCTCTAAATTCTCTTGCTAATTTTGCTATCCTGCTTGGGGTTGGAAAAGGGACTTATTTTTCAGGGTAGTTCAATATCTAGGTAGTTGCACTCATTTGACTGATTGCTGGATTTACCATCAAATTTTAAAAAGATGGACATGATCATATTGGGAGAATTTTACATTCTTATTTAATTAATTGCCCAGTAAAATGAACCCTTTAATCATTGCAAATAATTCTTGGGGATCACCATGGGAGGATAAGGTTTGCTAACTGCTTCTCAGCTACAGAAGTTACACTGACTTGAGGGCAGGGAAAAGGTTCTGCCAATGTGTAAATATGCAGAACATACAGACATAACCATTAGAAGGTAAATCTTGAATAAAATAAATTTGCCATTCAAATATGAGCACTGAAGACAAGGGATTTCTGAGCTAAATTGAGAACAAATGGAATAATGGGAAGTAAATTGTCAGCAACCTCCAAATATTGTCCTCATCAGTGTTTCTTGAAAATTTCTATGATTTTTTCTCTACTTAGTTGATAATATATAAGGTTTGCATCATGAAGACATGGGAAGATTTGGAGAGGGCAGGCTTTTGGTTAGTCCTATTCATATCAGAGGAGTAGGTTCTTTAGAACAATCATGCTTTCTTTGCCCATATTTCTAATTCTTCAGCTGAGATAATTTAATTTATTTGTTAATGATGTCGGAAAAGCTGCCGTAGAGCAGCATGTGCATCATAATTCTCCTCCATGGTTCAGAGGAGTTTATCAGCATTCTGGTGGGAAAAGCCTGAAAGGCTTCTAGTTACTCTTTATATCAGCAAGGTTATTTCCCTTAATTTCATCAATTTATGGGTTCGCATTTTAATTACAGCTCTATCTCAAAAGAGAGAAAAGTGGATTCTAAAAGATCTACCACCAATGGGCCATTTTTTATCTGGGTTCCAGAAGAGGACATGAATCCCCTTTGTTTCCATAATATACAAAATTATAGACTACCCAAAAGCCATATATTGAGTTAGTGTAAAATTTACTCACCATCTTGAGCTAATTTGTAAGCCTTCATGAGCACTATCAGCTCAGCTTGCTGGGCTCAAGTGACTTCTGTAATGGCACCACTTTGGTGGAAGTGGTGCACATTTAGATTCCGTGGGGTGAAGTTTACATGTGATCCATTTACAAACAAGGCTAAACTTGGGTTAGATGAGGGATTACTTCTAAATTGTTCCTGGGAGATAAGAGCTGTTCTGTCAAATATAAACAGTCAAAAAAGAGTGGTAATTATCAGAAGGAAGAGGCAAAACAGTATTGGGATTTAAAAAGACTACTGCACATAGCTAAATATTAGAATTGTCCAGGAGGAGAATTTCAAAAGACGTCATTCTACTAGTTGAGAGATAATGAATAAACGTGAAATTTAAAATTGTAGATGTTGCATGTCATACAAAAAAGAAATACAAGGGGATCTCCAGTGGCCTACCCTTGCAGAGGGGTCTCAGGGAGGAGATGAGCCAGTCAGGGTGTGATGTAACAACGATGAGAAATACAACTTTCCTCTAGTTCCTAAATGTTTCCTCCCAGCTCCCACTATGATGACTCGAATTCGACCTTGCAAGTCTGGCTAGACCAGAGGATGTACACTGGTACAGATAGGAACTGAAAATACAGGGAATCCAGGATGGATGAGCCCTACAGGACCAGTGGTGTGAGTGGCGAAACAGGGAGGGTAAAGGGAGAGTGGGTAGGAAAGAGGGAACCGATCAAAAGGAACTATATGTGACCTCCTCCCTGGGGGACAGACAACAGAAAAGTGGGTGAAGGGAGACGTCAGACAGGGCAAGATATGACAAAATACCCATTTATAAACTATCAAGGGCTCACGAGGGAGGGGGGAGCTGGGAGGGAAGGGAAAAATGAGGACCTAATGTCGGGGGTTTAAGTGGAGAGAAAATATTTTGAGAATGATGTACAAATGCGCTTTACACAACTGATGTGTGTATGGATTGCAATAACAGTTGTATGAGCCCCTAATAAAATTTTTTTTAAAAAGAAATACAATTCTTAAAATGATGTTTTCCATTGCTTCTATTAATTTTGTAGGGGCAGTAACAGCTCTAAAGAGAATAACCTCTAACAATGGAAAGTAGTTGTAAAATATAATACTTAATTGGTATTTATTGTCTTTCTTGCTTCTATGTGAGAACTCCTAAAGCATTTCCAGACACCTCATGTATAAAAAAAGAAAATTCTAAGTTATAATTCGGGAATAAAAAAAACTGGAGTTTCAACGAATGATCCTGTTAATTTTGGTATGGAACCTTCACTTTCTTCTGAAATCTGAAAAGGCCAGGCCCTTCCTTAAGTTTTCCAATATTGATATAGAAATTGTATCAATAAAGAAAATTTGGTAACCTGTCCTGAAATAACTACTGAAAACAAACAAAAAACAACTTACTGCCATCAAGTCGATGCTTACAGTCATAAAAATCCTCTCACTTGTTTTGAGTGGTGGTGGTATGGAAACGTAGAATGGTTTTCTTCCTATTTAGGTCAATAATGCTCCCTTTTGCTGCAATTATCATTCCAAAATATTTGACTGATGGCTAAACCAAATGTCGTTTTTCCTTAGAGATTTTGTGTCTACTATCAGTTAACTGTTTCCATAACAGACTATTTTCTTTACACAAGCTTGTTGAGATTTACTAGCAAAACTATTCAGTCATCAACATATTCTAACAGAGTAGGTTAATAAGCAAATTATAAGGACTGGAAATTAACACATAAAAATCTGAGGGGAAAAGTAGGTGATACAAAGACATCTGAAGGCACCTCGGCCCCCAAGTATATTGGTCTTCTCAAGTAAAAGTAAACCAAGATTGGCTCTTTGGCTGTTCAAGAATACTAAAAACAGGACTGCAAAGATAAACTACTGTGATGTGGCTAGCCTTAGAGAAAGCATTAGAAAGAAGTAAAAGAGTTTGTTACTTCAGGAAATCTAGGAATCACGATATGGTTAATGACAAATAAATATCGCACAAATATCCATCCCCAATTGTTGGGATTTTTGACTGGTAAAGTGGAAGTGTTAGAGGGGCTAGTAGCGGGTATAATTAAACTTTTGGAAAGAAAGTACTGAATTAATGGGAGAATTTCATCCTTTACTTCTTGGTTCGAGCAGTATTAAAAAATTCTGGCATAGCCTTAAATGTATTAATTTCTATCTTAAATGGATCTGCTGGCAGTACCCAGCCAACATCTGATGAAATAAGAACCCATAGTATTTCTGGCACAGAAGAAGACAATCTAGTCAAATGAGACTAACAGAAGTACTATACTTTTAGATGAGTATGTTAGCTACCTGCAAATAGCAAAGAGCTTCTTTCTCTGGAGTACTAACCTCTCTCTTGGTGTTAAATTGTGTATGATAATTCCAGTTGCATAGTAAGCTATCAAATTTACTGGTGTGTTATCACTAGGTAAAAAAGAATATAAATCTGCATAGAACCCAAGGATTCAGAGTCGACATGGAATTGCGTTTGCTAGGCAAAATGTACTTGATTGGCTATCATCTCAGTTATGGAAGTCTAGGTATTCCAGGGCCAGGAGTTATATAAGTATGAATTTATGACCAACAGGGTTACACTGTCATCCATGAAAAATTTTCAAAGTTCATCAGTAGCTTGAACAATTGTTTTATTTGTGCATATAAAGCCACAATTGGAAAAACCTGTTCTGTCCCCAGAACCTCTTCATATCAGATTAGGTTAGGTATACTTAATGACAAATTATTAGAGTTTTATTTTATGCAATTACTCTTACTACATCCTTTTTAACAGTAGTCATAAATAATAGCCCCAGGCATATCGTTGTTTCCTGTCCAATGATGTCCACCTATCAATCTCAAAATGCATGAATACAACAGCAAAGTACAGTGTGACTGGAGACTCAGTTGTATGGCACGATATCTGGAAAGCAGGGCTCAGGAGGTCTATGTCAGTAGCAAATCCACGGGTCCAGAGCTGCCCAAGAGAATCTGAACACGATGTACCTGAAGACAATGTACTTTCAAATACCATGTATCTGGCACCTGTAAATTTCAAGGAGTAAGAACTTGTTTTCTGTTAAAATTAAAATAAAGGAAGTCATTGACGATTACAACTGCTGTTGGGGAACAATTTTCAAAATTACAGAAGAAGAGGACTTTTATATAAGATAATTGTAAGAAACTAACTATACAACAAAAGTCAGACATCAATTAATCTACGGAAGTGCTGACCTGGAGCTAGTCTGTGCATGCATTGTACAAAAATGGTTTTACTTATCTTTCAAGGGACAGCTTGTACAAAAACATTCTTTTTGAGAATAGATGCAGTTCTGCCTGTATTTTTCTGGAGTCAGTGCAGACGCACCCATTACTGTGGGGTCAGCTTAGGTGCCTCTTATTTTTCAGGTCTTTTAGTATAATACAAAATGAATTGAAGTCTGCACCCTGCAAAGAAGCCCCGCTTATGCAAACATCTAGGATTTGTGTTGTTTTTATGGGGGGGGGGCATCTTTTACATAAGTAATTTACTTTTAGGCATGCAACAATTGCATTGTGCAAACATTTTTTAAATACGTATTATAATTGAAAGCAGTAGGCATTAGCAATTGCACTGGATTTCTAAGAAAGATTTTCATGCTTTAGTGACTTTTACAAGATGAGGCAATAATAATGACTACTGGGTGTAGTGGTTATGCTTTGGACTGTGTTCCACATGGTCGGCAGTTAGAAACTACATGCAGCTCCAAGGGAGGAAGATTGCACTTTCTACTCCTGTAAATAGTTACAGTCTTGGAATCCCATAGGGGGTCACTATGAGTAAGCATTAACTCAATGGCAGTGAGTTTGGTTTTGGTGGGCTCATAGTCTGATCCAGCCACAAATCTTTCCCATCTAGTAACACCGATGCATTTCAACCATGATTTTCTTCTTCTATGGCATTAGATGATTAAGCTAGTAACCTCTACCGTTTTCTGGTCCATAGACTTAAAAGGGAACATTAAGCTTTAAAGTCTGTAACACAGTATTGCATGTCCATGCTTTGATGTGAAATCCAGTATTCCACCTCCCTAAGTCCCACCACAAATGTGGGGTGACTTAACCCTTTGCAAATTAGAATCCTATACTTTCAGTTGACCCTAAAATTACTTAAGGTAAAATCATATAATTAACTTTTTAAATCTTTTTCAATGGCCTCACCTCAGTCCTCCATCATATAATTTTATCTATCTTCTTAACTTGAGGCATTTCATATAAAGAAATACCTATCAGAGAAAGTAATACAATGTTTACTTATGTGTGACATGTGATTTGTATTACAATAAACTTAAGTAGATAGTCTGTTGGTTGCCAGGCCTTTTCTACATGGAAATGTCTCACTGAGATCTTACAGGGTTGCAGACTTTTGGGTACTTCTAAACATCAGAGATTTTAATGTGATGCTGTTAGAAAATTTATACTCTACCTAACACAGTTAAAAGCCCTTTCCTTGTGTTTTGCTTCAAGAAGGGAAAATCAAAGCTAGAAACATTTACACTGTTGTGTGAATTGAATATATTTAAACCAACATTAAGATGATAGTGTTTGCTATGTGACCCGGAATGTGCATCCATTAGTGTCTTTTTCTCCAATCTAGGATGAATTCAGGACAGCATTCTGCACCTAAGCACATTTAAAAGATGGATTATTTTATCTTTTGGCAGAAATGCAAATTCCATATCTTCAGCAAAATGACTGAATTAATTCTGAAGTTTAAATTTATTTAATTTTGTGAATAGATTCTTATAGTACAAAAATAAACTCAGACACCCTCCCCATGTATCAATGTACCTAGGTATTATATAACATTTTACAGTAAACCACTGTAAATTGTCTTATTCTATATCTATTATCCCTTTACCTACATACCAGCAAACTTGAGCATATCACCTTAATCACCCCTTTTTACATAAACGAGAGTAGGATATACACTGTCCTGTAGCTTGTTTTTGTTGCTCTAGAGATTATGCAGGTGACTGATTTTGGCTCAATTTCTAAATTTTCTACTGTATTGCATTGATTTATGTGTCAGTTCATGTGCCAATGCTACTGTGTATTAGTTTGAGGCTTTATGTTAGGTTTTAATACATAGTAGGACTTGTTCTACCAAATTGCTCTTCTTTTCCAGTTTTGTTTTGTGGGACATTATCTTATGCTTATTTTTTACAACACAAATGCTAGAATCAGTTGCTCTACCTTAGGTTTATGTTGGTGTGTTAAAATGCTGTGAATTGAATGTACAAATAACTTATGGAAAGCTGATAATTTAATCATATTATCTTTAGAAGGATGAGTCTCTGGCAATCAATTCACTGCCAGTGCTAAAGGAAAAATGAAACAAAATGTAAGAAGTTAAGATTTCTTTTTCTCAAACAGAAAATAAAAGAACTAGACATTACTATGAAAGTCCATAATCAGAACAATATAACAAAATTACAGTACTTAGGCGTGAGCGAGCCACTGTGTTAGGTATTGGTACTATAGGGATGAACAAAGAGCATCCTACCCTCCAAGAAATCAAAATCTAGACTAGGAAGCATACATAAGTACATCATTTGACCCATAGTGGTATAGCACTGTACAAGGAATAAAAGTACTCAAAAGGAAGGAGAGCTAAGTTATGTTTAGCAAGAATTTTATCTCAAAGACTTTGGACATGTTAACAGGGCAGAGTAGTCACTAATGAAGCACATCGCGCTTCTTGTAAAGGAGAGGGTCAGTGAAAAAGAGGCAACCCCTCAACAACATAGACTGACACACTGGCTGCCACAATGAGCTCAAAAATAGCAATAGATGTGGGAATGGCACAAGACCACCCGATACTTCATTCTGTTGTACACAGGGTCCCTATGATTTAGAACTGCCTTTAGGAAACCGAACAACAGTTGACACATAATCATAATTTTCTAGTTAAAATGGGGGCGCAGGGGGAAAAATAATAGGCAAAGTTAACCAGGAAAAATATTTTTTGATTTTATGGAACATTATGGGATTGCAACATCCAAAACAAGATACTGTGTTCAGGAACTAAAAGTAGTGTGATTTGCAAGTTTATAAACTATGAAGAGACATTTTTAATATAAAATATAAAGCATAAAAGTAAGAATAGTGTGTTAAGCCGGGTTAACTAGAGAAAGAAATCCAATGACATTCATATATGTATGAGGGGGCACACCCCTTAAAATGAAAAAAGCTCCACTGGGCGGAGCTTTCAGAGGATGCATTTTCACCACTCGGCGAGCATCAAGAAACTCACTCTGAATTAATGCACCCGGTGGCGTCACCTGGGCAGGTTCTCTGGTCACAGTGAATTTTTTTGTGTGTGAAAGCAAAATCGCTCAAATCTCGTTTTTTTGTGTGTGATGGCTGAATTAGGAGAACAGCTTGTGACTGAAATTTTTTTTCCTGCTTGTGAAAAATACCAGAGAAACTGTTGTGATATTAAATACAGCTCACAGGCCACCACTATGGTAAAAACTTGTCTTTGAGTGGTTTTATTGTTTCAAAAAAGGTGAAAGGTTGATTGAAGGCAAATCTCATTCTGGACATCTGTCAATTTCCTGAACGGACAAAAAGGCCGACAAAATTCATGCAGCTGTGCTGGAAGACCAATGATGGACCATTGAAGAGCTGGGGACGTTATCTAGACTATCTTGGAGCTTGGTTCAGCGAATTTTGGTGGAAAATTTGGAAACGAAAAGGGTTGCTGTGAAATTTGTGCTCGGGATCTGACCAGAATAATGAAGAATACAGTGGAAACATACCATACTTTGAAAGAACAGTTTTGAAGCCACCCAGACTTCTTTCCCAAGGTCATTATTGGTGATGAGACATGGTGCTATCCTTATGACCCCAAAAGAAAACATCAATCAAGCCAGTGGAAGATGCCATTGTCACCTTGCCCCCAAATATCTCAAGTGAAATCAAATATCAAGACAATTCTCATTTCTCTCTCTCTCTCTCTCTCTCTCTCTCTCTCTCTCTCTCTCTCTTTTTTTTTTAATGTGAGGGGGATACCGAATATGGAGTTTGTTCCACCAGGTCAGACTGTTAATCAGGCTTTCTATTTAGAGGTTTTGAAGAGATTGCATAACAGTGTTTGAGCCAAAAGGCCTAATTTGTGGCAGATGGGGAACTGGGTTTGCCACCACAATAATGCACTTGTTCACACAGCCATCTCAGTGTGCAAGTTTCTGGCAAAAAAACCCACAAGCCTCTCTTGCCCTGTACCTGACTAATCTGACGTCACTCTGTGTGACTTCTTTTTGCTACCTTGAATGAACAGGGGCATGAAAGGACAGCAATTTCAAGGGCTTTCATCCATGCAAACATAGGAGTTTGAAAATGTTTTCAAGAATTGAATTGCATATTTGACAAATGTATTAAGTGCAATGGAGAGTATTTTGAAGGTGATACAGTTGTTTTGTAAAAAATTTAAATACATACCTTTGGAAAAAAACTGGTTATTTTTGGGTAGCCCGTCTTATAATAAAGAGCTTTATATCAAGATGTAGTAATAGATATAGATATAGATGATATAGACATAGATATAGATATCAAGTCCCTAAATCCCTCTCCAGATTCACACAGCTACATGCAATGATGCAGAATGCAGGAAGATCACAGGCTGGTGGGAGCAAAGTCACATGGATTCAAGGTCGGTTGAAGTATGGCAAGGATCTCACAGCTGTCAGGGTCAGTAGCAGAGAGATGAAGGCTGAGAGAGGAGGAGGCTCCCAGGACCCTCTTTATGAAAAGGCAACACCCCAAGGAGGCATGATCAGGTTGGATACCACCCCCACACTTTTATATCTCTTCAAGTTGACAAAAATGTAGCTGTTATAAATAGTAATAGATGAGGGATTGAGAGGTGATAGATTATGATGGAAATTGTAAACTTTGCTAACAATTATAAGCTTTATTCACTTGCCATATTTTAAGCATGGGAATGATATAATCAAAATGGAATTTTATAAAACACTTATGGATATAAAGTTTTTAGTGTGGTTAGGCTAGAGGCCGAAAGATTGATTAGTAGGCATTTCGATAAGGTCAGGCACACGTTTGTGACTTAAAATGTCATAGAGGGTAGGTAAAACAGAGAATTATAATTTTTAGAAGTGTTTAGAAAATGAAATCAAGGCTGACTTGAGGATAATGTAGAGGAGTAAGTTTGGGGATAATTTCCAAGTTTCTCATTAAGAGTTCTGCTCAAATGTGGACTTATAACCAAAGAAGATACTCTCTATATAAAAGTGGGTGGGCGTGTAAGACATGAAAAAATGTATTAATTAACAAAGGTTCTTAAGGGAGGGAGTGGGAGGGAGGAAGGGAGAAATGAGGAGTTGATACCAAGGGCTCAAGTAGAAAGCAAATGTTTTGAAAATGATGATGACAACAAATGTACAAATGTGCCTGACACAATGGATATATGTATCGATTGTGATAAGAGTTGTATGAGTCCCGAATAAAATGATTAAAAAAAAGAAGAACATAAGTCAACACATTGTGTATATCTATGTAATTATGTGTTTGGTGGAGAGGAGAAGAAAAGCAATACATTCAATTTTTGTTTTGTTTTTACTTTTATTTGAGAATAATTTGATCCTTTGAAAAAAGTTTTAAGAATAACATAAAGAACTCTTAGGTACTTGTCAGGATCAGCTAGAGGCCTGGATGATGCATCAGGTCTAAATGACCTATCCTGAATTATCTCACCTGATCTATGCCACAGATCATGTGTGGATGACTCATCCTCACACCACACCACCTGATCCATTCTACTGGTCATGTCAAGGACTGCTAGAGATTTGGATGACCCATCTCAAATTGCCTGGCCTTATCCATTCCAGAGATCAGGTCCAGAAAGTCTATTGACTAACCCCACATGATAATAAGGTACACAAGCCTTGGATTATGAGAGCAATCATTATGCTGGAATAAGGACCAATCAGGAGGCAAGAATATGGGCCAGTGGAAAAGTAAGATCAGAGATGAGACAAGTTAATGGGTCCTGCTACCTGACACCTATAAAATCCAAATTCACACTCCTAGATGTTGTTGGCTTCCTCAAATCATGAAGTGACTTGCTTCTTGACTGAAGTGTACTTCACTTATTAAATCTTTGGTTTACTGTTTGCCAGTCGTGCTGTCTTGTGTGTGTGGCTCCCTCTGTGGTGGTGGTGAATCACTCCAGAGAAACTTGCCAGCTTTTCTCCAATGCAGAATAGCCTGGGGTCAAGGACATTCTACACAACGCAGTGCTCTTTACCAGATTTACATGTGTTTACATGCATCCCTTGCTAGGCTTCCTAACCCACTTGCTTGCTCTTGCTCACTCTTTCTCTTTCCTTGTACACACACACACACACACACACAAATGCATACTCATAAACCCAAGCATCCCTAATCCTGCATTCTGCTTACAGGTGCCATTTACTAAAGAATGAACAAAGACCAAATTGTTCATGGGTGCTGGAAATGGCTTTTGTAGCATCAGCAATGATTGCCCTCTGAAGATCACTCATTGTAAACGTCACCAAATGAAATACTGGAAATGCAGTATGGGCCATTCTGATAACCATTTAAGAGAGTGTTAATAATATTTTGATTTTAAGCAAATTTCAAAGGTTCATTATATTAGAGACACAAACAGTAGCGTGCGGCACTTTCCCCTAAAGCCTCAAGCATTAACTTTTTCTATTATTGGGTATTAAAATCACATAGCTAAGTTTAATTTCATTAACTTTTTTTTCCTACACTAAAGTGACTAATGCACATTCTATTATAACTTTTAAAAGTAAAACTTACTCTGATTCTCATTTCCCACCTGAAATTGACTGGTTTGTTTTTCCCATGATACCTACTGAAGCTAAAGAAATAGGTAATAATTTTCCCATTAACCTAAAAAATTCAGAAATACCTTGACTTTGGAAAGAGCATATGACTCATGGGTTAAAACTAAGTCTCCTTTTCTGGTTAATTTTCAAGAATATGAATTGTGTCTGTTGTAGAAATTTCTTGCATGGGCTCTTGAAACTTCAGAAGCTCTTTAGGAAATTTTATGTTTGTGGATAGGTGTACACTAGCATACATTTATCCTCTACCCATATCTCAGTACACATAGGATACACATAAATATGGTTTTTTTCTTCCATTTGCTTTTTTCATTATTGATAACTGTAGAGGAATATTTCAATTGCAGTAAATCCTTTTTTGTTTAATTTTCCTTATTTTTTCTTATCCTGACACAGTTTTGGAGGGTGGGAGTTTTCAAAAGACAGAAGCCATTTATTTATTTATTTATTGTTGGCCTGCAGAGACTTCTGAGTCCCTATACAGAGATTTTATTTCACTTCAACATTAGTTTCTAAAACTAACCTCTCAACGTTTTGTGCGCATGTGTGTGTGTACATATGTCTGTGTTCTCTATTTCATTGAAGAAACATCATCTTATCTAGATTATGATGAAAAAAACGCATTTCATACAGACACACACATGCACACACAGGGAGGGAGTCTTTTAAAAGAAATCATTACCAAAAAAACAAAATCCAGCTATGAGGCCAGTTTAATTGTAAGACAGATTCCAGAATGAATGAAGCATTGGTGGGGTTAAGAGTCATCTCCTTATAAACAAGTTTCAAGTACCACTTAGCAGTAACATACGAGTTGGTAAAATTGATGGTGTCATTATTCTAAACAGTTTTTATCATTGTTATTTTAAAATGTATCCCAAATTAATGACAATTCAATAGAGATTAACATATCATAATTAGTTTGTCTACATAAAATATTCAGAAATACAGAATTCAAGTTGGTTTTCTCTGTTACCTTCTTCCCAAGTTTTGACAAACTTATTGCCCCATTTTCCATTTCTGTTTTAGAAAATAGGAACATAATATTTGTCAAAGGTTAGATATGCATGTTCTTATCAAAAACAGGGTGTAAGGAAGTTTATTTTAGTCTCTTTAAGTCTAATTTGTCATTTTATAGTTTTTATTGTTTGTACAAACAAAACAAATTTTCTTAAAGTGCATTTTTGTTTAGCTGAACTCTCAAGACCAAGCATCAAAAGCATTATATCACCATTTTCCTTGGAATGTAATTCTTTTAAAAAGTAAACCTGAACGCCATAGCAGCCCTATGATTTGAACATACATACTTTATCAACATTGCTAAGTATAGTCTCATTCTTTTTTTGGTGTGAATTAGGTAGGGGTTCACATTTCAGATATATTTTATTCAGCATTTTATACTACTAATAGCTTACACTACCCTGCTTTTGTTTCTTTTCCCTCTTGGATTGTTATCTTCTTTACCCAAGTTATTGCCTTTCAACCCTATAGCCTATTGTTCCATCTTCCTTTCCTTGTCTTCTCCCCTTTCTTAGTCTCCAAATCTGTTCCCTTTGGTATGAAAGTCTTTGTCTTTTTTTTTTTTTTTTTTCTTGATAACAGTGCTACCAAGCAATATTTGTCCTTTTGTGATTGGCTCTTTTCATCCAGCATAATGTTCTCCAGGTTCATATATGCCATGAGGTGGTTCTTGGTTTCATCTTTGATTTTTAGTGATGTACACTGTTCCATATAAGGAGCCCTAGAGGCCTAGGGATTACCCCTTGACCTGATAATTGCAAAACCACCAGTTTGAAACCAAAATATGCTCCGTGGTTGAAAGATGAGGCTTTCTACTACCTTAAAAAATTACAGTCGATGAAAGCCACAGAGGCACTTCTTCCCTGTCCTATAGGATTGCTATGAGCCAGAACGAACTTGATGGCAGTGAAAAAATACTATTCCAATGTGTGTGCGTACCAAAATGTCTTTATCCATTCTTCGACTAAAGGGCATTTAGGTTCTTTCCATATTCTTGTTATTGTGAATAGTGCTGCAATGAACAAGGGTGTCCATATGTGTATTCAGGTTAGGACTCTTACTTCCTTTTATGTGCTTTTTTATTTGTACTTCTTTATATATATCCGACAGAGAGATTGCTGGGTCATATGGAATTTCTATTCCTAGGTGTTTGATGTAACACCATAGTGCTTTCCATAGTAGTGGTACATATGGACATTTCAACCAGACGTGTATGAGAGTTCCAATCTCTCCACACCCTCACCAACATGTGTTATTTGATTTTATTCATCCATTCATTCATTCACTCATTCATTAATTTATTTTAAACCTGGCTGTCATTGTCTGTGTATGGTAGTATTTCACTGTTCCTTTGACATACATCTCCTGGATGACTAGTGGTTATGAACATTTCTTCATATGTTTGCTGGACATATGAATGTAATCTCTGGTAAAAATGGTCTGTTAATGTCTTTTGCCAACTTTTATTTTTAATTATTTAATTGGGGGATCACACAACTCTTATCATAATCCATACATATTCATTGTGTCAAGCACATCTGTACATATGTTGCTATTAACATTTTGAAAACATTTTATTTCTACTTGAACCCTTGTTGTCAGTTTCTCATTTTTCTCCTCCCTCCCCTACTTCTCTCCCCCATAAAACCCATGATAATTTATTATTATTATTTTTTCATGTTTTACAGAGACTGCCGACTCTCTTCACACACTTTTCTGATGTCTGTCCCCCTGGGAGGGGGTCAAACGTCAATGATTGTAATCGGTTCCCTTTACTCCTCACCTCCCCTTCCCTTCCTAGTATGGCTACTTCAATTATTAGTCCTGAGGGGTTTATCTGTCCTAGATTCCCTGTGTTGAGAGCTCTTATCTGTACCAGTATACAAGTTCTGGTCTAGCAAGATTTGTAAGGTAGGACAGGGGATGTCCTATTGACTACTGATGGGCTTTAGGTCTCTACTCTGCCCTCCCCCTCATTAACATTGACATGATTTTGTTTTGTTTTGTTTTGGGCCTCGTGCCTGATAGCTGATCCCACCAACACCTCGTGATCACAAAGACTTCTTCCACGTGGGCTTTGTTGCTTCTCAGCTAGATGGCTGCTTGTTTATCTTCAAGCCTTTAAGACCCCAGATGCTCTATATTTTGATAGGGACCATCAGCTTCCTTCACCACATTTGCTTACGCACCCATTTTTATTTCATTGATCATGTCAGGGAAGGTGAGCATCACTGAGTGCCAGGTTAGTACAAGAAAGTGTTCCGAATTCTACCTTGCAAGTCTGGCTAGACCAGAGGATGTACACTGGTACAGATAGGAACTGGAAACACAGGGAATCCAGGGCGGATGATCCCTTCAGGTCCAGTGGTGTGAGTGGCGGGAGGGTGGAAGGGAGAGTGGGTTGGAAAGAGGGAGCCAATGACAAGGATCTACATGTGACCACCTCCCTGGGGGACGGACAACAGAAAAGTGGGTGAAGGGAGACGTCGGACAGGGCAAGATATAACAAAATAATAGTTTGTAGATTATCAAGGGCTCATGAGGAAGCGGGGAGCGGGTAGGGAGGGGAAAAATGAGGACCTGATGCCAGTGGCTTAAGAGGAGAGCAAATGTTTTGAGAATGATGAGGGCAATGAATGTACAAATGTGCTTTACACAATTGATGTGTGTATGAATTGTGATAAGAGTTGTATGAGCCCCTAATAAAATGATTTAAAAACTTGCTACAAATGTCTGATAGACAGATGCCCTTTATCAGGTTAAAGGATTTCTGTTTTACATTTGGTTGCTGAGAAATTGTGATTTTTAAGAAGTTATAAATTTATGTTGAAATGTATCAACTTTTTATTATGAATATATGTATATAACAAAAAAATAAAATGTTCTTGTGTTGAGGGAGTATTGAGTGGAGGCCCAATGTTCATCTGCTGCTGTAATAATTTATAAAAAACATATGTACATAGATCTATTCCCCTATCATTATATAAAAATGTATTTATATACACATATATGTACATACATGCCCATATATAGATCTCTATAAATGCCCTTTGCCTCCCAGTTCTTCTCTTTATTTCCTTTTTACTTTCCTCTTGTCCTACTATCAATGTTTGGCCTTCATTTGGGCTTTGGTAATTCCTCTCAGCTTCATTGCCCTTGATCAAGGCCCCCACCCCCACCCCGCCTTGCGCTCAAGCATCCTATGCCTTTTTGATCACTTGTTCTTCCATTTTCCCTGGGATTTTTGGCACCCCCCTTCCTTTTCCCCATCCCTCCTCTCCTTTGTCCCCTGGGACCATCAGTCCCATCATTCTCTCCTCTGGATTGTTCATCCTGCTGATCTTGTCCAGCTAGACATGCAGAGACAATAATACATGCAAAAACAAAGCGAAACAAAAGAAAACAAAAAAACAAAACAAAAACCAAAACAACAACTAAAAAGAAAAGAAAAGAAAATACAACCAACAGCAAAAAAAAAAAAAGCCCTCAAACAATCCCTGGTCTGTCCATTGATCTTTATAAGTGTTTTCCAGTTGAATCTGCTAGGGTGCCACACCCTGGCCCCAAAGTCCACCTTTGGAACTCCTCGGGGACTTCATTGCTTTGCTCCCCCTGCTTTTCCACTGCACACCCTTAGTGTTTCACCCTGATGTGGTGGGGTCAGATCGGGCACATCTCCCACACCGTGTCCCCAGTACTGTCCCCCATAGTACTATGGGTCAGTGAGGGATGTCGTGACTGATGGTGGGGCCAGCCCTGTGATCCTCTCTGTGCATTGGCTGCTCTGAGCCAGAACCTGGTCCTCAGGGCTTGGTGGGCCAGGATGTGTTCCACTATATTTCCTTCCCTCTGTTTGCTCTTAATCAGAAGCGCCTCTCCTCCTGAGCTGCAGCTTCAGTGCTGTCCTCTGCTGTGCATTCCTCTGGGGTGGAGGTGGGGGTAGGTATCCACTAGTTGGGATTGGGGGCTGGCCCTGAAGGCCTCTCTATTGGTTCCCTGCTTTAAGCCTCTATGTTGCATTCACATTTTGGCGCATCGCTTTTGCCTACTTTTTATTTGGGTTGTTTTTCTTTTTCTTGAGATGATGGAGTTTACTATAGATTTTAGAGGTTAATCTCTTTTATATTGTATCCAAGTCAAAAATATTTTCCTCAGTTTGTGGGTTCCTCCTTTTACTCTGGATGAAGTCTTCTGATGTACACATGGAACTTATTTTCAGTAGGTCCCAGTCATCTATTTTGTCTTCTGTGTTATTTTCATTATATTTGATAGCATGTTTATGCCCTGCAGCATGTTCCTTGTTAACCCCTATTTTCCACTTCATGATCTTTATGTTTCTGTGATTTATATTTAGGTCTTTGATCCTCTTGATTTGTTTTTGTATATGGGGTAAGGTTAAGGTCCCGCTTCATTATTCTCCATGTAGAGAGCTAATTTCGACAGCACAATGTTTTTTAAAATCGTTTTATTGGGAGCTCTTACAGATGTCATAACATTCCATTGTTCAATCACATCAAACAGTATTATACAATTGTTACCACAATCTACTTCAAAACGTTTTCTTTCTTCCTGAACTCCTTGATAACAGCTCCCCTTTATCCCCTCCCTCTCCCACCCTACTCCCCGGAACCCTTATTTATTTATTTATTTATTTGTTTGTTTTTGTCATACTGACACCATCCAATATATCCATTGACATGTAATTATTTTGTTTACTCCCCTCAAGTGGGGTTATATAGTCTTCATTACTATCAGCTACTCCCATCCCCTCCCCCACCTCTTCCAATACTTCAGAGAACCATTACTCCTGTTACTGTTTCTGAAGAGATATCTATCTTGGCTTTTATGTATTGAACTATCTAAATTAGACAATTGAATATATGCAAGTCTAACATGATTAATGACATAAAAAAATTTAAAAACCATAATAGTAAGGGGAAGAAATATTAAAGAACGAGAGGATAGTTGTGTGTTTCATCAGTGTTATTCTGCACCCTAGGTATATCATCCCTTCAGTGGGGTCCTTCTGTAAGTTACTGTGCAATTAACTTAGGGTTTGGGTCTCCACTTTGCCTACACTTCTACATGTCAATTTTATTGCTTGTTTTGAACTTCTGATACCTCTTCCGGTCGACACCACATGATCACTCAGGCTGGGTGCTTCTTCCATGTGGGCTTTTTTGCTTCCCTGCTAGATGGTCACTTGTTTGACTATAAGCCTTTAAGAGCTCAGACACTATCTCTCAATAACCTGGCAGCATCAGCTTTCTTCGACACATTTGCTTATGCACGCATTTTGTCTTCAGTGATCATGTCAGGAAGGTGGGTATCATACAATGCCACATTATTGGAACAAACCATTCTTATAGTTAGAAAATATTTAAGCAGAGACCCAAAGTCCATCTGCTTCCATGTTGTGTGTATGTATACATATACACACACACAAATACACCTATATGTATTGCACACAAATACACGTATATTTATATATTTACATATATACATACTTGTATACACACCTATGCATATAATTTTCCTTTATTTCTCTTTCTTCTTTTTCTTTTCTCCTGCCCCACTATCATATTTACCCATCATTCACCTCTCAGTAATTCCTCTGTTAGTCTGGGTACTTTAGAGAAACAAATTCACAGTAACTCATGTATAAGAGAGTTTTATATAAAGCTTAAGTGCGCATCAAGAAAATAGCCCAACCCAGTGCTGCCCAAACCCACAAGTTCAACATTAACCCATTAACCCATATGTCC
>NW_022103942.1:9470030-9564435 GCF_000313985.2 Echinops telfairi
CCCACTCAGTCCAAAGTCTACAATCGGGATTCCTTGAGGACTTTGTGGCTTCTCTCCCATCACTGGTCTGTTTTACTGCCCTCTTGGTTTTGCCCCATGATTGTCAGCACCATTTTTTGAAGAGACTATCTCTTTCTTATTTAATAGTTTGGTCCTCTGCTACAATTCAGTTGTCTGTAGGTGTGTGCACTTATATCTGGGTTCTCTATGCTGTTCCATTGGGATATGTGCTTTTCAATATAGCAGTACCAGGGTCTTTTAACTACTGTGACTGCATAAAACAAGAGAGTACCCAAATAAAACCAGAAAAATAGCGCCACTATTTTAGTACGCATTTTTCCCTGCAAGGCGAGCATCTAGCAACTTGGTATGAGTTAATGCACCCAATGGCATGCCCTGGGAAGATCCTCTTGAGTCACAGTGAATTTTGTCATAAAACCAGTTCCACTAGAACCTCATATTTTTGTGTGATGGCCAATTTAAGAGATGAGCGTGCAGCTGTGAAAGTTGTTTTCTGCTGGGGAAAAATACCACAGGAACTGTTGTGATGCTGAACACATATTAAAAGGACAGTGCTATGTGAAAACTCAAGTGTATGAGTGGTTTTCTCATTTCAAAAAGGTGAAATGTCAATTGGTGACAAACCTCGTTCTGGACGCCTGCCAACTTCCAAATGGATGAAAATGTTGACTTGTAATGCATTTGGAGTTCATTCCACCAGCTCAGACTGTTAACTAAACTTTCTATTTAGAGGTTCTGAAAAGATTGTATAACAGTTGCAACAAAAAAGGCCTGATTTGTCAGATGGGGAACTGGCTTTCCCACCACAACAATGCACCTGCTCACACAGCCATCACAGTGTGCCAGTTTTGGCAAAAAACAGCATGCCTCTCTTACCCCACACAACTTACTCACCTGACCTCACTCCATGAAACATTATTTTGTTTCCACAAGTGAAGAGGAACATGAAGCTTCTTATAGGTTTTTTTTTGTTTTTATGGTGAATTAAAATGATTGTTCTTCTAAAATTGAATCATCCTTGTGTACCTGGTACGAATCCAACTTGATTGTTGCATATTTTTTAAATGTTTTTTTTTATTCTATTGGCCAATGTTTTGTTGAGTTTTTTGCAGTCTTTTAGTCTTTAAATTCTTTTTACTCTTAATAGCACTACTACTTTATGTCCTAATTTTAAAAAATCACTTTTTGTTTAATTTGCATGTTTCTAAACGTGTTCTGATGTTTTCTCAAATCTATTCATCTTAGACCATGAAAGTGTTAGTATGACTTAGTTTACACATTATGCTACACTATGAGTGGCAATGTCACACAGCACAATTCCCAGGGGAATCAAATTCACTGCCTGTCACTAACCATGTTTTTCATGCTGAAATAATTTATGAATAATTATCAAATTCGTCAGTCATTTTTAGGGTTAAAGTAAATAACACATATGAAACACTGCAGGTCTGGCAAATAGGCAGTTCTCAGAATATGGCAGCTATCATTATTTCTTTTATTACTGTTGCTCATTTTAGATTGCAATACCAAAGGATAACTAATTGGTCTGATCTCTGCTTGATATGAGGTGCTTGCAAACAGATTTCAATATTGTCTCTTATTACCTTTAAGGGCTAGGACAATTACTGAACATTTCACTTTCTCTCTGTATAGCAGAAATAAAAGTTCCACCTAAGGAGTAGTGATAGATATTAGCTCATTATTTTTCTCCAAATATTATTTTCCTTACAGTATTCTCTAAATACTGAGTGGTGATGGTGATTTGTTTCTTCAAGTGAAACCTTTGTGATCAGTTAAAAGTCCTGTGTGTTTGTCTAAGTATATAAATTGAATTGCAAATGTGAATTTCAGCAGAAGAGTGTCAGAGAACAGCTACCATGTGTCCTTTCCCTTTAAATAGTATCTTCTCATGGTTTTCTTTTTTAGGGGCCTTATTATGTAACACTTCTGTGACAGTCCTTCTGGAACATTTTCCTGATTTCCCTTAGGGAACCATTTTGACATTTATCAGACACTGTCTAGTAGTCTAGGGAGTTTTTTGTTATGTTTAATATTTAAAATCCATAAAAATCGTATTTTTGTTGCACTTGAATTTATATAGAATTTTAATGTTTTATATCATAGTTCTTTTATAGACCAATGGATGATATAGTTTTATGACAAAGACTATAATAGGTGGTAAAATTGGCATCGATTATTTTCAAAATTCCTCTTCACCAAATGTCTACATGTGAGAAGGAATGTTACCGATTACGGAAAATATATATGGAGATAAATTAATTGACACCTGCCGATTATTGTCTTTCAATGTCCATTGTGAGCAGGAAACATTACACTGCATAAATAGCTATTAAAAAACTTTTCTCAATTTATGAGATCAACTAGATTCATCTCACTATCATTACATTATCCTTCCAGAAATGAGCGTGAACTTTTGGTAAGGACATTCTTCTAGAAGTGGCAAACATATACTCACACCGTGGGTGGGAACTGTTGGTTATAGAAGGGATACTTGAAAGGTATGTATCACTAAGAAGAATTCTAAGCAAATATTTACACAAAAGAATCCTGTTCGCACTTCGGGGCTACATTCACAGCAGAATTGGGGCAATTCATCATGTATTTATAAGAACAAAGATTGGATTAGCCAGTGAGATGTCTAATGAATCTGGGAAATATAAAAAAAGACAATTTATAGAAACTAAAATTTATTTCAAAAATGAGTAATTTTACTATTTTTTTAAATTTCATTTCATTTGAAGGTCCATGTACAATAGTAATATATAAATATATATAAAATCACATACCTCATTATACTAATATGAATAACTGATGAGAAAACTGCTCGTCTACACAGTGGGAGCCACTTCTACTTTGAAAAGAATTGCTTGGCCTTTCCTATGACCTAAGGTCAATAGGTATATACTTAAAGAAATTTTATTTTAAAAGCGTTTGTTTTTATATAATTATTGATATTTTTTAGTATATATGAACTAAATAATGGACGGCTCATGCGTATATATTAGCTATTTACAAAAAATCCTAAAATCCTGGATAGGGTTAAATTAGCTATTCTTATAACACTTGCCATGGATTAATAATCCAGCTTAAAATGTTCCCATTTTGTTATCTGAACAATTACCATGTGTGACTCATCATCTGAATCCACCTGAGGAGTTTTTAAAAATAATTTCTAATCCTCAAACAGATCTACTGAATCAAATTTTCCAGACATGGTAGAGTACAAGAGTTTCCCTGCCAAGTGCTCTCAAAGATGTTTTTGGGCAAGCTAAATTTGGGAACTATGAATTTAGACCAAACTCAATCACATTTGGTGAAATTTTATCATATATCTAAGTACAAAGGTAAGTAAATACACGTTACTATAATGTTCCAGTTTGTACATGTATTCTAAAGAAAACATTTTTGAATGTTTCTCAGTGCTCACTGGATGGCTCCTGGCAAATTCTGTCAGTAATACACTGGCCTTAGTTTCATTAGGGTGCCTTAAAAAAAGGATACCTTTAGTGTCATAGAAAAATCAATTTTGGGGTCATGGATAATATGAACTTGTTAACCAAACTCAAATGAGCATCTTCGCAAGAAATTGAATCTTTCTATAAAGTTTATGGGAAAACTGTCCCACATAAAACAACAATTTTAGATGATTGAGCACTTTAAGGAAGGTCACGAAAACCTCAAAGAGGAATTCAAGGCAGAAGGGTCAGCTCAGAGGGTTATGGCAGTTATATTTAGGGATACTGCAGGGGTATTCAGGGAATATCTTAACAGATACAGAGACCACCTTAAGAGCTATTCTTGAAGAACACAAGATGATCACAGGGGCTTATTAGGAAAAAAAGTAATGAAAATTGAAAACTGTATTGGTGTGACAAAAGCCAGGAAAATTGCGCCAAGGAATTTTTTCCAACACAACTATGTACTCCCTTTCTTAGAGAGCAGTGAGGGCTGTCCTATGAAAATTTTATTGGTAAATCACACCCTTTCCACCCTATGTCCATGATCTTTACTGCTTCATCATACTTTTTTCCATTCCCTAAATTCATTGTTAGTTTCATTCATTTCCTTCTTGCCTGTGTTTTGTATGAAATCCAGGGTAGGTAAATCTATAGAGACAGTACTGATAATTACCTAGGAGCATGGCAGGGGAGGATGGGAGGATTGGAGAGCTAATACAATGAGTACAAGAAAGAAGAAAATGTTCTGAAATTAATTGTGTTGATGATTGTACAATTCCTCTCAAAATGACTGAACTATTAAATTGTATGCTATGTGACTTATATGTCAATAAAATTATTTTTAAAAATTGAAAGTTCCTTTTATCTTTCAATCTTTCAAATTAATTTTCAATTGTATCATTTTTGTAGTGATTGATACTATATTGTAATTCATTACAGGAATGATTTCTATACCTAAACAACAGTAGCAAAAAAAAAGGAACATGGTTTGTGTCCCTTGAAATGCCAAAACTGCAGTTGTAACATGGTCGTGTTAGGCAGGCAAAACCAGGACACTTATGATTATATATGTGTGTGTGTGTGTGTAGGTTTATATAGTGAGGAGGAATATAACAGCTAATTAGTCCACACAGAAGTACAGAGGTCTCAAGTCAACTCACTTTTGTGGAATAGTTAATACACTGGAAGTCCTTCAACTCAAGTGGGCTGCCAGGTCCAAGGCCAAGGAAACAGACAGCAGTCTTCCCTCAGGCAAGAAAACAGGTTCCACCAGCCTCAAACTCAAGTGATGTATGCAGCAGCAGCTTGGTGAAGCAAGTCTCAAAGGAGCCTCAAGCTATAGCGACCCAATCCATGGGTTGGCTTGGTCCACAGGTAGTGTAGCACACAGGTGGAGACAGAGAACTAGTTAAAGGAGGAGCATACTGGTCCAATCACCAGAGAGCAAGAGAGATGGGAGCGGGCCTTGAAGAGCCATTTATCTCTTTGTCCTCTAATCAAATGGCTACCTGATTAATACCACATGTTTCTATTGGCCAGGTTGGCACAATAAAAATAACTATCACATAACTATCATGTATGGTGTAACTCAAAATTCACAGAATTCTTTGGCAGAGGACTAGAGAGATGGAAGCACCTCTGGGCTACCTTAGCTAGTTCTCTGTCTCAACTTGTAAGTTACACTACCTGTGGGACACCAACCTATGGACTCTGTCACTATAGTTTGAGGTTCCTACAAGACCTGCTTCGTTACACTGCTGGTGTATACATCACATAAGCTGGGGACTGTCGGACCCTGTCATCTGGCTGTCTGTTGGTGACCTGCCCTGCTGTTTGCTGCCTGTGCCTGGATTGCCTGTATTGCTGTACAGAGGACTCAGCTGTCTGCTTCCTTGACTTGAATCCAGCAGTCCTCATGAGTTGAAGGACTGCAGTGTATTAACTGTCTCACAGAAGTGAGTAGCACTGAGCCATTTGTACTGCTCTGTGGACTAATTAGCTGTTTATTTCTTATGCTCTATCTATCTATAAAATTCATAAGTGTCCTGGTTTTGTTTCTCTAGGGAACACTGTCCAACACAACCTCCTTCAGAAATTGATAGATGGAGGAAGAGGATATGTACACAAACAATAGTTTCACATTTTTATTTGTTTAAGAAAGGTTTCGGTGTATTTACAGCAATATTTATTGATGTAAACACAAATATAAAAACAAATAACAAAAAAATGACAAAATACGTATCACCATCAAGTTAATTCTGATTCATAATGAACCTATAGGACCAAGTAGCCCTGTCGATAGGGTTTCCAAGGCCAGAATGTCCACAGAAGCAGACAGTCGCATCTTTTTCCTGCAGAAATTCTGGTGAAATTCAACCAGTGATCTTCTGGTTGGCAGCTAAGTGCTTTAACCACTGTGACACCAGAACACAAACACACACACACACACGGAATATTAAAATGTTAATGGAAAAAAGGAAATTAATGATAAAGGAATTTTTCCACAGACCTCATGAAACCCATATGGATAGATAGGTAGATAGACAAACAGATAGACATAGATATGTCATATTAGTAATACTTTGGAGATGTTGCTTGTTTCCTCTTGGGACTAAAATAGTATATATTGAAACTCAGTTTTAAAATTTAGAGAATCAGCCAACTGTGTTAATTTAAATATTTTTCCAAAAATTTTCTTATTAGAAAACTATCTAAAACAGCTTTGTTGTTTTGCCAAAATGTAAAGAGAATCCTTGGGTAAACTGACAAGCTAAATTGCCTTATGGACTCCATCCCTGACTTCAGGAAAAGCAATGGAGACTTTTAGGATGCGCACCTTTCAGACATGAATGCTGAGTACTAAAAGGGTATCAGGGCTGTTAGTTAACCAGTCTCAGGATATAGAACCTTGAAAGAAAAGGATATTGGGCTGAAGGATAATAACAGTTCATTCTCACTATTTAACAGAAAGCTATTCATCTACTCCGCGTCAGGATACCAGTCAGACTTGGAAATATTTATATGGTCTCTCTCTCTCTCTCTCTCTCTCTCTCTCTCTCTCTCTCTCTCTCTCTCTTGATTTCTCTCTATATAAGATAGATAGGATAAGCAATCCAATGAAGACAGCGAGGGGACCAATGGTTCCAGGCGGACATGGGAGGGGATAAGGCAGGGCAAAGTGATTGGTGAGCCAAAAATGAGAAGTGCAGGGAAACAGCAAGCATTATAAAATTGACAGTGAGGAGAGTGTAGAGTTCTTGGTCATGTTTCACCAATTGAAAAGTATCTGAGAGGAATTAATGAGAAGTGAACGATGGGTAGCCACGATAGTGGGGAAGGAGGAAAGAACAAATAAGGAAAAAACTGAAAATTATATATAGGTATAAATATAAATATGTAAATATATAAAAATGCACATGCATTTGTCTATACATGTACATATATGTAAATACAACAAAGAAGCAGATGGGCTTCTACTTAAATCTAACCTCAGTATGAGAGCGGTTTGTTCTAATAGTGTGGCATTATATGATAGTCATGTTTTTGACATGATCGCTGAAGACAAAATGGGTGCATAAGCAAATGTGGGGAAGAAAGCTAATGATGCTAGGCTATTAAAAGATATAGCATCTGGGGTCTTAAAGGCTCATAGCTAAACAAGTGGGCATCTAGCAGGGAAGCAACAAAACTCACATGTAAGAAGCACACTAGCCTGTGTGATCATGAGTTGTCAACAGGAAGAGGTGTCAGAAGTTTGAAAAAGAGCAAATCAATAGATGTGAAGGGGCGTGGATGTAGTGGAGACTCAAAGCCCACCTGTAAGATAATTAGACAAACCCTTTCAGAAGGGCCACACAGAAGGGATGATAAATATAGGATGTGGTAGAGCACTGATGAAACACATAACTATCCTTTGGTACTTTAATATATCCTTTCACCTACTATTGAGGCTTACGTTTTACCTCATTAATATTGTTAGATCTGCATATCTTCATTTGTATAATTAAGATAGTTTGATGTGGGAATGACAGGATGGATGACCCTTCAGAAACAGCAATGGGAACAATGATTCTCTGAGGGTATGGGAAAAGAGGTGGGTAAGGGGAAGCTGATTGCAATGTTGACTGTATAATCCTTCTCAAGGGGAGAGAATAACAGATTTTTAGGTGAATGGATATATAATATATAGCAATAACAGTAAGGGTTCCTGGGGGGAAGGGTGGGGGACAGAAGGGATAGAGGGGAGCTGGTATCAATGTTCAAGAAGGAAGAAAATGTTTTGAAACTGATTGTAGTAGCAACTATTGATCCATTTGAATTATGTAATGTTATGACATCTGTAAGAGCTCCCAATAAAATGATTAATAAAAATAAATAAATAGCCTTATGGAATCATCAAGGTAGAGGGAATCCATGGATATGTCTGTATGTAGGATAAACATAGATTCCTCTAATAGAAATTGCTTTGGAGTAATCAGCTTTGATTCACTAGGGTTAATTATATGATTTTAAGAGGTTTTTCTTGCTGTCCTTGAGAATTAATTTGTCTATTGAGTAGTAAAAATATAGCTGTAACCACATTTTGCTTTATGAAATAGTCTAACCAAATAAATTTTCAGTCAATTCAGAATCAGTTTGGCAAATATTTTGATATGTCATTTTTGCTCAGTATTGAGTAAACTGATATTTCCATTGCAGAAACTGTATATATTTATTTTATCTAGTTTCAACTGTTTGGTTATTTGATTTGAGATTTTTAAAAAACAAACTTTCAGTTTAAAAAAAGTAGAGAATAGTCCAGATTTTATCATGTTGACTAAATTCAGCAAATTAGCTAAATTCATTTTAGGGGTAGAATTTATAGTTAGTTCAAAGTTCTTGCCGTGATAATAAATTTTAACTCTTAGAAATTAAGTTATATAATTTGGTCAGATTTGTATCACATCAGCCATTTCTGGTAACAATAAATGTATGAATATGTGAGGGAGGTTTAAAAAATAGTTCAGGAAAAGTTGTAATTAAACAATAATGGAACTTGAGCTTCGGGTTGCATGACCACCAGTGATTCTTCTTTGTCCTTCAAAAAATATCCCAAAGTTAACACTCTGGAACACCTAAAAACAGTTTAACCTAATCTTCTCTGACTTCTCTACCCTGGATTTAATAGGTTCCACTTGATCCATTTGAAACCCACTTGGAAAGCCAGGTTTATTTATTTTTAACCACTTTATTGGGAGCTCGTACAATTCTTATCACAATCCATCCATCCATCCATTGTGTCAAGCACATTTGTATATTTGTTTCCCTCATCATTCTCAAAACATTTGCTTTCTACTTGAGCCCTTGATATCAGCTCCTCATTTCCCCCCACCCTCCCAGCTCCTCCCTCCCTCATGAACCCTTGATAACTTATAAATTATTATTTTGTCATATTTTCCACTGTCCGACGTCTCCCTTCACCCACTTTTCTGTTGTCCATCCCCCGGCGAGGAGGTTATATGTAGATCCTTGTAATCAGTTCCCCCTTTCTACTACATCTTCTCTCCACCCTCCCTCCAGGTGTCGTCACTCTCACCACTGGTCCTGAAGGGATCATCTGTCCTGGATTCCCTGTGTTTCCAGTTCCTATCTGTACCAATGTACATCCTCTGATCTAGCCAGATTTGTAAGGTAGAATTGGGATCATGATAGTGGGGAGAGGAAGCATTTAAGAACTAGAGCAAAGTTGTATATTTCATCGTTGCTACCCTGCCTGCACCCTGACTGCTCATCTCCTCCCCACCACCCTTCTGTAAGGGGGTGTCCAGTTGACTACAGATGGGCTTTGGGTTTCCACTCTGCACTCACCCTCATTTCCAATGATATGATTTTTTTCTTCTTTTATGCCTGATACCTGATCCCTTCGACACCTCGTGGTCCCAAAGGCTGGTGTGCTTCTTCCATATGGGCTTTGTTGCTTCCAGGCTAGATGGCTGCTTGTTTATCTTCAAGCCTTTAAGACCCCAGATGCTATATCTTTTGATAGCTGGGCACCATCAGCTTTCTTTACTTGTACGTTTTTGGGGAAAGGTACTTCAAGGAAACTAATACAAGTATATTATTGAGAGAAATTGTCTGTATCCATCCACTGATCACAGAGACATGTTTAAACATGTTTTGTTTGGAATAAGGCTGTGCATGTCTGAACTAGAGCCCTAGCAGTAATTTTTTAACTGAGCTCCATATACATATCACATAATTTCAATAGAGTCATTTTAACTATCACATTACTTTTACACTTTTTTCTTTTTTAATCATTTTATTAGGGGCTTATACAAAACCTCCAAGTTGATTCTGACTCATAGTAACACTATAGCAACTGGTGATTTTGAACTGTCAACTTTCCAGTTAGTAACCAAACATGCAACCCACTATTACACTAGTGCTCCTTTATAATTTCATCTAGTCATCCTATTTTTAAAAAGCATATTTGCTTGTTATTGTTTTTAGTTACTGTTTAATTAATTCCAACTAATGTAGACCTCATATGTGCAGAGTAGAATTGTCCCACAGGGTTTTCAAGTCTGTGACCTTTGGGAAGCAGATGGTCAGGACTGTCTTCCTAGCAACTCTTGGTAGGTTTGAAGTGCAAATGTTTTGGCTAGTAGTCAAGTGGTTCAATGCCCCCTCATCAAAGTAACACAACGTGTAAAAGCATTTGGATGACATTTCTTCCTATAAATGTAAAGAAACCCCTCAAGTTCTTTTTGTGTGTTGCCTCACTCCATTCTTTTAGTTCCAGGAATTGTACACATACAACAGATTTGGTTCTGTGTGATCATTCCATTTTTATTTTTAAGTTCGTACTATGCGCAAGAGTCCTTGTTAGATGGTCTGAAAAATACAAACATGAGTAAATTATTCCTAGACTCAGGATATTTCCATTCAAATAAAGAAAGTAAGCATGTTTTATTCTAAGTAAGATTGCTAACTTTAATGCCAAATTTCAAGGTTGTTCTCATATTATCATGTAATTATCAAAATCTTGGAGTCATAGATGTCTTTCTATTTTGGTAGAGATTGCTGTCATTGAGTTTTTATATTCACTTTGGAACATGTACAGTAATTGATGTTTCATGACTTCTCCAGTTCTAAATCCTTTAATTTTTTTCTTACCTCTTGGAAAATAGACTTGAATGCCTAAGCATTAAATGAAGTTTGTGATTTAAGTCTGCATTATGCTTTACAATAACTACTATCTGATGTGGCTATTGAGTACATGGGCATAACTAGTGTGGTAGTTACATAATCTGTTGTTAATTTGAGACTAAAGAATAAAGGGGTGGAGTTTAGCCTGTCAATCAGGTTGTGGTTTGATGACCTCATTTGGAAGTGCTAAAGAGATAAATAGCTACCTGGAGGCAGAACACACAGACACTCCCTGTGAAACATTCCTGTGGAAAAGACACATGGAGCTACACTAGAGCCCTGGAACTGAAGGAGCCACATGGAGACCCCTGCCAGTGCTGATATACTTCCACCAACACTGGATCCACAAGATTTTGCACCCCTTGGCCTGTGATCTTCCTGAACTAGGTGTCATTACATGTGTTTGTGAGTCTGAAGAACACTCTATAGATTAGTATTGGGCATATGGGCTAATATCTAACTTATAGACTTGATATGGACAGGGCTGGGAATTTTCTCAATATATAATTGCTCTTGTATATAAAGCTCTTTCTAACACACATGAATGTCTATGAATTTGTTTCCCTAGTCAACCCAGGCTAACACAATTAGTCTGAATTAAGAGGTGCTATACAATGGGGCCTTATAGAATGCGTCCCTTGGACACAAATGCTGAGGACTAAAAGGGTATAAGTGCTGTTAGGTAAGCGGCTCATGGGGTACGGATCCCTGAAAAAAAGGGGGGGTTGGGACAATAGTTTAAATCAGGGCCTGCTCACTATTTAACAGAGGGATACTAATCTACTCTGAGTAGATCAGCATAACAGTTAGACTTGGAAGTATTTGTATAGTCTCTCTTTTTATAACTATTGTTGTCCAACTATGTAAGATAAGCAGGATAAGCTATCCCAAGGAGATGGCAATGGGACTAACAGTTTTCGGGAGGAGATATAGGTAGGGGAGCAATGAGCCAATAACTATAGGGACAGGGGATTAGCAAAGGTGTAGCATTGCTGGTTGTGTTTGATCAATTGAAATGTATCTGAGAGGAATCACTGAGAGGTGAAATGACAGGTAAACATGATAGTGGGACAGGAGGAAATAAAAATGAAAAAGAGGACAGCATAAGAAAGCAAAAATTATACATGTAGGTATAAATATAGACATGTATATATGCAAATATAAAAAGATAGGTGTATTTGTCTATGTGTATATATAAACACAGACACACACAATCAGAATGCACATGGACTTTAGGCCTCTACTTAAATCTTACCTCAGTCCAAGAGCAGTTTGTTCTAATAATGTGGCAATGTATGATATTCACCTTCCCTACATGATCGCTGAAGACAAAATGGGTGCATAAGCAAATGTGGTGAAGAAAGCTGAAGGTGCCCAGCTATTACAAGATAAAGCATCTGGGGTCTTAAACGCATGAAGTTAAACAAGCAACCATCTAGCAGGGAAGCAACAAAGCCCACATGGAAGAAGCACACCAGCCTGTGTGATCATGAGGTATTCATGGGAAAAGGTATCAGATGTTCAAAAACAAGCAATCAAATTGACATGAAAGAGCATAGACAAAGTGGAGACCCAAAACCCACCATAATTAGGCAGTACCTCACAGAAGGCCCAAAAGAAATGGATGACATATCCAGAGTGCAGTAAACTACTGATGAAACACATAACTATCCTCTAGACCTTTAATATTTCCTCCTCTTACTATTATGGTTGTGTTAGTCTGGGTTGACTAGAGAAACAAATCCATAGAAACTCACATGTGTATAAGAAAGAGCTTTATATACAAGAGCAATTGGATAGTGAGAAAACATCCCAGCCCAGTCCAGATTAAGTTCATAAGCTTGATATTAGCCCATATGTCCAATACCAATCTATAGAGTGTTCTTTAGACTCACAAAACACATACAATGACATCGAGTGCAGGAAGATCACAGGCCAGTAGATGTAAAGGCTTGTGGATCCAGTGGTGGTGAAGGCATATCAGCACTGGCAGGGGTTTTCTATGTGACTTCTCAGGCTCCAGAAGCCTGGTTGCATCAGAGTAGATCCATGTGGTTTCTCCAGCTCCCAGGGCGCAGAGCCATTTGTCTTGTCAGTAGAGAGTCGTCTCAGGGAGTGAGGAGAGAGAGAGAGAGAGAGAGAGAGAGACCTCATTGGTCATATCTTGACTGACAGGGCAGACTCCACCCCCTCACTCATAATCCTCTCAAATTGACACCAGATTCTGTAACTACCATAGTGGTATAGTGGTTTTAATTTTATCTCATTATTCTTGTTAGACATGTGTATGCTCATTTGTATAATGAAGATAATATGATAAATGAAATCCAAGAAAGATAAACCCTTCAGAAATAGTAATGGGAGTAATGATGCCCTGAGTGTACAGGGAGAGAAGGGGAGCAAGGGATGGAAGGATGAGCAGATAGCTATGATAACTGTATAACTCCACTCAAGGGGAAGAAATAATAGAATTGTAGGTGAATGGATACACTGGATGGTGTAAGATATGGCAAAAAAATCAGGATAATAATATATAATAAATGTTCTTGGGGGTAAGGTCAGGGAGGGGGATAAAGGGGATCTGCTATCAAAGAGTTAAAGATGAAAGAAAATATTTTGAAATTGATAGTGGTAGCAATTGTACAATTATGCTTGATCTAATTGAATTATGGATTGCTAAAATATCTGTTAAGAGCTCCTAATAAAATGATTTAAAAAACAAAAAGAGGTGCTATAAAACTAAAGAATAGATTTGGATGATAGCACACAATAAATGATAGAAGATGTCTCAATAGTAACTCTTATCTTAGTTACATGTCAAAATGTTTTGCTTATATTAAGTTAAATATGAATTATACTAATTTTAATGTAGTTTCTAGAAAATTTGTGTGGCTTGAATTTGAAAGATTATATTTCTGTTAACAGCAATGCTCAAGGCTCTGCCACCATTTTCCAAAGTCCCACATGTACCTTTGTTTAAATTGCATAGTAAATTCCTGAATCAATTTGTATGCTCTAGTTGTCAACTACTTAAATTCCCCCTCTTGATAGAAATGTAATTTGTAAAAATATTTATTACTAAAATTTTAAAAAACCTTAAGTTCTCGGTTATATTGCTGTCTTGTTTCTTCATTATTTCATTTATGTTATATACACATTATAAGTGCTGCATATTCTTTCCACATCGCATAGATCATTATCAAAGACCCACCTATTGCATACCTCCTCTGATCCTTCCTCCTTTTATCCCAAATTGGTCTTATTTTTTAATAGTTTTATATTAAAAAGTTATGCAATTGTGGTAGCTACATAATCTGGTGTCAATTTGGGACTTGAGAGGATTAAGAGTTAAGGGGTGGAGTCTAGTCTGTCAATCAGGTCATAGCCAAAGAGGCCTGTGTGTGGGCTTGGCCTTCTACTGAGAATTCTGGTAAATCCGGGATTTCTGGTAAATCCTCTTCTTTGGAGGCAGGAGGCATTTCTCTCTCTCTGCTCACTCCTTGGGAGACATTGCAGCTGACAAGACACATGGAACTATGCTAGTGCCCTGAGCTGGAGAAGCCTCATGGACCTACCCCGATGCAACCAGACCTCTGCAGCCATTAAAGCCATGTAGAGACCCTTGCCAGCACTGAGATGCTTACAATGTCCCTGGATCCAGACTTTCTACCCATTGGCTTGTGATCGTCCTGCATTCAGCTTCATTGCATGTGTTTTGTGAGTCTGAAGAGGACTATATAGATTGGTATTGATCATATGGGCTAATATTGGACTTATGGGCTTGGATTGGACTGGGTTGGGATGCTTTCTTAATGTACAGTTATCCTTGATATAAAACTCTTGTACACATGAGTCTCTAAGAATTTGTTTCTCTAGTCTATCCAGACTAACAGATCAATCATCACCAGTTTTGAAATCATTTTCTTGTTTCTTCCACCCATTATTATTATTACCACCCAGCCTCCCAGGCCATAACACTAAACCAAAGCCAAACCAAATTCATTGTCATTGAGTCAATAGCGATCCTATAGAGCAAGGTAAAGCTGCCCCTGGGAGTTTCTGAGACTATAACTTTTTACATGCGCATAAAGGGCTCAAGTAGAAAGCAAATGTTTTGAAAAGGATGATGGAAACATATGTACAAATATTCTTGACACTATGGATGCATATATGGATTATGACGAGAGCTGTAAGAGCCCCCAGTTAAATGATTTAGAAAAAAAGATACATTTCCTTCTCAGTGGTAGAGACCAAATAGTGAAAAGGCTGGGTGGAAAAACAGAATGTTCACACCACCCTCTACAATGACTGAATGGACTCTTGGGTTTGGGGTCTGATACAAGGGCACAGCATGAAGTCTGGAGTACAGGGACACACATATCTGGAAAGAGGAGGTACACTACAGAAGACCTGCCAATAGCGGAAGACCCACCAGAAAGCCACCCTATGGTGGGAGGTCCACCATTAACAGACTATCAGGTCTCACTCTACATTCTTTGAGGCCCATTAGACTAGCTACAGACCCTTTGGACTTACATCCCAAAGTATCCTCTTAAAAAAAAAAAAAAAAAAAGCAAACCCCAGAAAGTCCCATCTTTGTTTCTCCTTGCCATAACCCTAAGAAACTATTAATCTAGTTACTGTCTTTATGGATTACTCATCCTGGATGTCCTATTTAAAAAAAAACCATACCTAACTCTTAACAATGACAACAACATAAAGCACAGACAAACCTTAATCCCAAAGAAATCAGAAAACAGATATTAATAGAAATTTAAATGGCTCAGGCCTATTTTAAATGCCATGTATCTGTAATAGTATTTTATCCTAACAAAGCTTTAACTAGTACTTACCACATTGTAGTGATGTAGTCGTTACACATTGGCTGCAATCAGAATAACTCTTTCAAAAACTGGTGTTGATTTAATGCAAGCAGGGAAATATAATGGTCTTTTTTACTGTGACTCAAAACTGTTCTACCCCATATTCCATCTTATACCAAAAGCAAACTAGCCAACAAACAAAAACCACTACTCTTACTGAAAACTATAAAACCAGTAATCAAAAAATCATCCCAAAATAGAAGTCACCACAAAAATAATTTCATTTAAAACCAGTAAACTTTTATTTATGAAAACCCATTAATTCCCATAAAGCAAACCAAAAGTCTCAAAGTCTTGCTCTTCTCTTGGTATAGGCAATGTCAAACAGCAAAGTTGTAGAAGATAACTGGCTCTCGTAAACAACTGCAAACAGTTCAGGCAGAAAAAATTCATTCGGCTATTTCTTTTCTTTCAAAACAGGGTGGGGCTTTGTGATGTCGAGTTTTTCAGAATGGCTGATAACTTGCCTGGTAACCACTATAATAAGGAGCAGCCTGGCTTATTTGCACGTTGACGTTATTGACAGTAGAGCCGAACGTAGGAAACAAACCTCCGCCATAGTCACTAAATATTGGCTGAATATTATAGACATTCATGGTATTGCTAAATATTTGATCAGATCTCACTTGGTTGTAGGGTGAGGACGGTACAGGCACAAGAATGGAAAGAAGACTACCGCCACCAGAAGTGCCTTGAACAGCTGGGTTGGTTCCGAGGTCACCAGGATAAGCCCCCAAATAACTTGCTCCACCGGCATCTGGGCCACCACCACCACTAGCATCTTGAACACCTGGGTTTGTTCCGAGGTCAGCAGGATTTGCTCCACAGACATCCTGGTTTGGACGGATGCCCCTTATTACTTGGCGACGTACGCGGCAGGCAAATGGAGCAACGCTTTTCAACAGCCGAGGCCGGCCATATTCTTGAGGGTGTGCAATTTTAATTTCACACGGCCTGGCACCAATGAGGTGGTACCTGTTGTCTAACAGCTTCCTTGCCGCGTTCTCATGCTTATACGTGATAAAGCCAAAAGCTCGCCTTTTATTTGTGTTTGGCCACACTGGTAGTTCAATATCCTGAATCACCCCAAAGGTCTCAAAGTACTGTCTGATTTTGTGCACAGGCATACCAGGGTTCAGCCCACCTACAAAAACCTTCCTCACGGGGAAGTTCGAGTCTATGGCGATAGCCCTTTTCAGAGATATTATCTTGCCATCGAGCTTGTGCTCTTTTACTTGGAGGACCTTCTCCACGGAAGCACTGTCTTTGAAAACGACAAAGCCAAATCTCCTGGATAGTCCAGTGTTTCGGTTAATTTTGATAATAAAGTCCATTATCTCACCAAACTGAGACAAGTATTCAAGAAGAGCTTGCTTACTGGTATCATCAGATAGTCCCCCGATGAACACTTTGTTGGGGTCAGGCAGGCGCTTGGTGGCTTCGATTGCGAACCCTTCCGGGTATTGTCCTCCTTGCAGTTGGTTCATGGCAACACTGGCGGCGTCCGTTGGACGGTAGGTGACCGACATCATCGTGGAAGGTGAGAAAACTGAGGCCTGAAGCGACAGGGAGAGGCGAGAAGAGAGAAGTGGTGGCGTAGAGGATTTAACGGTCAGCCGAGATGGAGTATGGGTATTGGAAAGGGTCACGATGAAATACTTACGTAGAGACGTAATGACGTGAAAACAAGTGAGTGAGCCGCAACGTGAGATCTTACTTTCAAAGTAATAGTTCCAGCTATTTGCTTTACAAAAGAAAAGTGGCTTCAGATGGTCTTTCCTTCCTTCCTTCTTTCTTTTTTTCTTTCATTCGTTCGTTCATCTGTCTTTCTCTCTTTCTAGACAATAGCCAGGAAAGGGGGTTGCCTGGAGCAACATCTAGTCCCGTTCCATCTCTTGTACCTGAATACGTTTAAACTTCTTTGCACTTTCTGAAAGGTGCTTTGCCTAGTTTTAAGTTCTTTGCATACTTCAGTAAGTTTGTTACTCCTCTGAAGGATTTGGGGCTGAGGTGGATGATAAGGCAAGTGAAATAGACCTAGAACGTACTCCACAGGGCCAAGAAAAATTTATGAATTCGCAGGTTATGTTGAGGGAGTCTAAAATAGCAATTTTAGCAACGGCATTATTGAGATATAAATTGCATGCCACATGCTTCACTCTTTTGTATTTCCATTGTATATTTACAGAGTTGTACAGTCACCACCACAATTTAACTTTAGACACCACCCCCGAACCCTCTACCTTCTACATTTCCCGGTCTCTCACCACTCCTATGACACTCTTGTTTCCTCACCCCCAACCCCCTTTCTCGGATGCTAACCTCACCTCCCTCTCCACCCTTCATGCCCCCTACTCCCCCATCACATCATCAAAAAATCTACATACCTATTCATTTCCCCAAACTCTTCCAATCACAGAATAGTGATCTTTGGGGTCTGACTTCTTTCCTGTAGCTGTAGCATAATGTTTTTAGGGTTTCCTTCATTATGAGCGTGAATCAGTATTTCATTCTTTTTATTGATGAATAATATTCCAAACTGTGGATATATAACAATTGTTAACCATTCCTCTTTTTTAAAAAATTGGAAAGTATTCATGCTCACTACATGGTCAGCACTTTGCAACTACCAGCCACACTGTAGAAAAAAGATGAAACTTCCTACAGGTAGAAAAAATTGGAATCTCTAAAATCTACATAGTTGCTTCTACTCTGTCCTACTGGGTTGCTATGAGTCAGAATTGACTGATGGCTGTGAGTTTTTGTTTGTTTGTTTTTGATATCATGTTTAAAATATGTAAGAGATATTATTTTGGCAGTCATTTGCATTATCTAATTTTTGCACAGGTCAGAAATAGGACATATTACATTGTTCATACTACTGTTGGTGTTAGGTTCCTTTGAGTCAGTTCCTATTCATAGCGACCCTATGTACAAGAGAAATGAAACACCTACAGGTCCTACCATCCTCACAATTGTTTCTGTTTCTATGTCCATACTATTGAGGTTGCTTTTAATGTTAGCTTATCTTCTTGTGCTGAAGACTAAAGCTGAGCTTTTAAATTATTTGTTTGGATACTTCCATCCTTTTATCACACATTTAATATGATCAAGTAAATTGTGTATCTCTCTCTCCTTCAAATATTACTTTCTTGAGGGAAAGACTTTAAAATTCTTCCCATAGTAACACCTCAAAGTTGTATTCAAGTAGGGATGCCGTCATTTTCGGCCATTACGAGTTTTTAAAACAGTAGTCACGTTGCTAATAGCAATGCCACCTGTTTATCTTTGGAAACATGTGATTGTAATTAGAGAAAGAGAACCGAGTTTTTAAAATACCCTCAATGAAATGAAATCCTAGAGGGAATGAGTTATTTCACAAAGGTGAAAACTCAAACCACTAGCAAAAAAAACAAAACAAAAAACAAAAAACCCTGGCTCATATTGAATTATAAGCTGTTTAAAGGCATATTTATCCCCATGCTTCTGATGCAAATCTATATTCTTGTCTCTTTCTTTATTCTGAAAATTATATTCCAGTTGCCTTTGCTTTCTCCTCATCTACTCCGTCATCAACTCCATCAGCCTAACTCTTATAATCTCTCCTAGGAGCCTCTTCTCTATAATAAACCTGTCATGTTCTTTGTATTCATATTTTGGCACTTAAAATGTTAATTTGCCTTATGAGTCATTAAGCTTCTCATGTACCAGCATGTGCCATGCCCAAGTTAAAGGCCCCAACATGCAATACCCGTTAAACAAACAAACAAAACATTGCTGCTCAGTTGATTCCAACTCATCATAACTGCCATGTTACACAGTAGACCCATTCAGGTTTTCTTGGCAGTTGTCTTTAAGGAAGCAGATTTGCAAATCTTTCGTTCCTAGAGCCGCTAGGTGAATTTGTTCTACCGATGTTTATCTTAGCAGTCAATAGCAAATGGCTTGTGTCCCTCAGAAGATGCTAAAAATCCTCACCAAAAAACCTAAAACAATGGATTCTTGAGGGGGCACATTTAGAACATTTTTGGTCTTACTAGAATCAGGGAGGAAGAATGTATTGCTTATTACCTATGAAATGCTGGTTGGCTAGAATTTGGGAGTCCTAACCTAGTTTACCTCTGTTAATGTAAGCCTATGAAAGACGTCGCACGTTTGAAACTCTCTTATTTTGGGGTCGTTGTAAGCCAACTGAGATAACCACAGAGTAGCCCGAGCCACTATGCTCTATCCAGATCTTGCTTTCCATAAATGGAAATCTGGGAGGAATTATGCATTTTGGGATGTTTCTAACCAACGAGGCACTTTCATGGCTAATTCTTTCCTATGGCTATTTAACAAATTAGGCTATTATGGATGTCATATTTTGGACCTCTGTGTGGGCCAGTTTGCTTTATTTAATTAGATTGCTACAGACTTCATCCATTACTCCGCCAATGCCCTTGAAAATCTATGTCCCTGGTCACAAGGGGCTAATAAGTCCAAGTATGCCAATGAATGATCCACACTTCTGGAAACACAATTCAAACCATTTAACCTACTGATCTCGGGTCAATAGTGTCCTTTTGGTACATGAAAGACAACATATTATTACTGTAATTACTATTGAGGCAGTAAAAAGGAGTATTAAAAAAAAAAGATTGTGTCTACTTTTGGTTCCTTAATAAAAATAATTATGTGCACTGAGGTTCTTTCCTCCTACACACATGCTCTATGGTCTTTAGCTGTCTAAAATGTTTTGAAGTAACTCATTTCCACTGGAATGACTGAAAATTAAAATATGTACTATTTAGCTTCAATTTTCCATAGAGATTATACCACATACCTTAATATATTTTAGGTCTCGAAATACAGTCATCAGATACCTAATGCTAACTTTATATTAGGTATAAGCTTTATATTATTAGTACAGTAACAATAATTGCAACTAATTTATTCTCATTCCATATCAACTTAAAGCACATATACTGCTTGTTGATTTGAATTGAAGCAACTCAAGATTTCTTTGCTGAGAAATGAATAAATGAATGGATGCTAAGGCCTGATACATTTACAAAAGATATTTTATAAGTGTGAAATGCTGCAAAACAAGATTTGTAAATCAAAGAACAAATAGCACGGATGCTAGTGATATAAGTAATAATTTGGTGTTGCTGGGTATAAGGGAAGCAAGTTGTATAGTAGATTCAAGCTATCATAATTTTTTTTGTATTTTAAGAAACAAAGGTTGCCTGACTTGGGTTTATTTTACTGTGAGCGTAGACCATGTCTGCAGTATTTATATCTCTTAATTTGATTGTCCCTTGCTCATTGCCATCTCATTCATAATTGTTGGAGAATTGAGGATGGCATATGCCTTTAAAATTAATCTGCTTCTCTTATCTTGGGACTCAACCTTGGCAGAAGGATGCTGTGGGACCTATAAATCAGAAAAGTAACCTGGATGTATTCTGATTTGATACGCTGGCATAGAGCTGTCTCTGTGGTAATATGTTCTTTAATGCTCTGTTGAACCTGTTCTCTTTAGTGAAATGAAAATGCATGTGTTTGACATACTTGGTCTAGTTGGTTGTGTGATAAAATGAGATTTCCCTTATTCTTTTTCCTCTTCATTTTCTACAGAAACTGTCAGTGCCTCTTACTTAAATTGAGAGTGCTAGCAGCTAGTTTGAAAAATGATCATTTAGGAAATACTGTTCTCTCCTAGCTCTGAGTGTATCCAAATAGTGATCTAGTTGAATGTAGTCCATTGGACAGAGACTGAAAATTAATTTGAGTTTAGAAGACTGTAACAAAGGAATCTAGCTGCTGGACTTCTGCCTAAATGATAGTTATTTAAAATTGCCTCTTGGCCACCTGCAAAGGCAAACATCCCTGGTGGTAGGAACACTATGATGCAAAATTAACTCAACAGCAGTGAGTTGGAGTCTTTTGTTTGTAGGAAGACAACATAAAATTTGCAGCTTAAAGAACTTTTTGACAAGATGTGCATATATTAAGATAAGCATTTCTCTTAGGAAAATCCCTTAAAATACGAAGTGCAATTATGAGTTGATCACAGTGATTATATCCAGCAGTTTAAATAAAAATTAAAAGGAAGGCTCGTGTCCTACACTGAATGATAAGTAGTGTATGCAAAGGGAACTCTACTATAATGTCTTCCCTAGCTGACAGTTCTTCTTTGAATCATTGTTATTTTGTACTATAACAGCCACTGGGTTGCTCGTTTAGTTAGAATCTACCTCCAGAAAAACAGGAATTCACCCTCTAAGTACATATGTATAACCTGGACAATAATAGAACAAAACTGATCTTGGTTTTTCCTCTACTTCCTCTTTCTCCCTTATATTAGTTTATGCAGTTAGCGATGCTCTATGATTAAACAAATAAAATGACACATTTCAAAATTGATTTCTATTTTTATCTAGTTTATAATTCCATATTTGCTAAGTTGATCTAAAACACATAAAGTTTTGCTTATACAATTATTTTACTTTTGTGGCTTTAGCTATTTTGGTACAGTGTATGTGTGGGTGGGTAGGGGTGGGGGGGCCAATCATCCTAGCTTTTTCTTTAATAGTTATTTGCAAGGAAGGGGGGCTGTGGGTTTTTTCTTAAATTAATGCTATCTGTATTGCTTATTCATGTATATTAAAAGCCAGAGAGGTAACCATGCTTGCTTTATGAATCACGAAAAATAGAATTTAGATACCATTGTTGTGCAAACATAGATTTGAATAAATATGTGAAGGCAAGTTACACGCTATGAAAAGTCTGTGCATAGAATGTCCTTGGAGACTGCTAAAGAATATTTGATTACTTTATTCATATACTATTTAATATGAACTCCTTTCTAGTTATTTTTGCTGGGCCAAAATAATATCTACATTTAAATATTCAGACTCTGGGTCTGCAGTTTAAAATATAAAAATACTGAGTGTAGGTTTTATTTTCATAGTCTTTGTTTTGATTTGATTTTTGGCTCATAAATATTGTTTCCCAGTTCTCCTCTAAGGAAAAAATAGGTTGACCAATAATTTCCAAATGATTTAAGGAGTATATAATTACTTATTTTAGAAGGGAGAATTTCTTAAAAATCAATATATATAATCCTTTTGTTTCATGTCTATTCCCCATCTCTTTTGGACCCATACAAAAAACAAAGCTGATCACAGAAAAAACAGCTGCAGGGTTTTAAAATTACAGAGGTTTATGCAAGGTTCATAGGACATGAAGAAAGATTCAAGAAGGCAATCAGAACCACCTGATACGGTGTTCCAAGTGGTCTTAAAAAGATGATAAAGCAGGCTGATTCTGCCTTGGGAAACACTTGGGTGGAGCCCTAAGAGGAGAGAGATTTTAGTTACTGCCACCGCCACTGCCCTCCTGGGCACCAGTTTAGGAACACTGGTGGCATCGGTGGTCTATGCATTGGGCTGTACCTGCAAGGTCAGCAGTTGGAACCCACCAGCCATTCTGAGGGAGAAAGATGAGGCCTCTGCTCCAATGAAAATATACAGCCTCGAAAGCTACATAGGGTCACTCTGAGTTGGAATGGAATCAATAACAGTATGCTTTAGTTTAGAACTGGAGGTATCAGTGGTAAGTAAATAAAAAAGATGTCTTCCTGATCAATACAGAAAGGTGGAGATGTACTCATATAATATGGAATATCAGTAGCTAGTTATAAAATTTTTAGATTTTTTCCTGTTTCCTATGACATTGACTTGGTTCTGTCTGAAAGTATTCCCTGCATTAAATGTACTGGTAAAAACTCCAGATATCACAATGTATGCCCATTCAGTTGCTCTTTGCTTTTTTCTTTTGTTTGATTGATGCGTTCCTGAGAACAAAAGGCTCTAGAATTGTGCACATTATACTTCTCGGGTATTTTTTTTTAATGTAGGGGACTAAAACCCTTACCTAACAGTTCACTTTGGGGGGGGCAAATTCCATTATTCGGCATTTTCATCAATCTACATGCAACAAACTGTTCTTTTTTCCCCCAATTTCTGGTAATCAGGGCTTCATATATGCGTGCTGGCCATTTAATATTTATATGGTTTTTTTTTTCATTCTGTCTGTAAGTATCATTTTCTAGTGTACCCTCTAATCAAGCCTTAATATCTATCCTTAAAGTTGTCAGAAACTGAGTTTAAAGAAAAGTGCAACACTTCTAGAAGTTTAGTGTACCAAGCATTCAGCCAATATACAATAAGAATCAGGCAGAGGTTATCTCAGACAAAGGCAAAGCACATGTACAAAAACTTAGATTTGTTCTAAAATTAGCCATAGGGTAGATGGAGTGTGGAGTTCACGTGGCAACATCTGTTAGGGCACACAGTTGGAAAATTGAACCCATTTGAGGCCTGAAACAAACATGAGGTCCTTAGAAGTTCAAGCATTTTGCACTTGACTGCTAATGTAAAGGTTAGCAGATTGAACCCACCTGCCTCACGGTGCTGTGGAAGAAAGGGCCTGACAACTTGCTTCCATTAAGATTCTACCAAACAATTGATTCTGAATGCATAGCAAAACCCTGGTGGCACTGTTGGGTAAGTGTCAGACTGCTAACTGGAAGATTGAGGGTTTGAAACCACCAGCAACTCCACATGAGAAAGATGAGGGTGTCTACTTCTGTAAAGATTTAAAGTTTCGGTAATCCACAAGGGCAGTTCTACTCTGTCTTATCAGGTCGCTAAGAACCCATTAAAAGTACAGCCAAAAAATCCACTGGAGCAGTTATAGTCTTTGACACAGAATCACCAACATGTACCAACTAGTACCAACATGTGTCAGGCAGTGTACTAGGATTTGGAGCTACAAAGAAGAACACAACATTTTTAGTCATTTATAGTAAGATGGTGATATCCCTGTATACATAAGCTCTATTTTTATCAAAACACGTATTAAAATATATTCAGAGTATTCCTGGAGGATAGGGAAGGGGGTTCTATTTAGAACCTGGAGGCAAGTAGGTATAAAATGTTGCAAAGAAAGATAATAAAATGAAAAGGTAAGAGAAAGTAGTACCATGCCCTGAGATGTCAATTTGATAAATAGAGTGATTGGTGTTTAGCTTGTCTATCAGGTCACCGCCTGATGATCCCTCTTGGTGGGTGAGACCTTCTCATGAGGATTCTGGAAACTTCCTCTCTTTCTCCCTGGAGGAGGGACACACTCTCTCTGTCTTCTCTTCCCTGCTGTTCAGACTCAGTGAGCTGCCAGAGCCTGAGCTCTGCAAAGATATGCCCACCACCATTAGATCTACAAGGCCTGTGATCTTACTGCCTTGTGCACCATTGCATGTGGCTGCATAGAGGGATTTATGGACTAGTATCAGACATATGGACAAGTATTGAAATTTTGGACTTGATCTGGACTGGGATGGGATGTTTGCTTGATATAATTACTTCTTGATATAAAGCTTTCTCTTACACATATATTGTGTGTCCCTGGATTTGTTTCTCTAGTCAACCTGGACTAACACACCTGTGAAAACTGGATCCTGAGTAAGGTAGAACCTTGTCAGAGAGGGAACACGCAAGGATTTTACACTAATAGAAATAAAATGGTGGTTGGATAAGGAAGACTGAAGAAGAATCAATGCATTTTGATTGTGTTGCTGGTTAAGAATATTGAAAGTACCATGGAATACCAAGAGGACAAACAAATCTATCTTATTATGAGTATAGCCACAGTGCTCCTGAGAGGCAAGGATAGACATGTTGTCAAGAGAAATCGGTCCCTGGAAGAAGACATCATGCTTACTCAATTCAAGGGACAGTGAAAAAAGAGGAAGGCCCTCAACAAGACAAATTGACACAGTGGCTGCAACAAGGGGCTCAAACATAGGAATAATTATGAAGATGGAGCAGGACCTGGCAATGTTTCCTTCTCTTATACATAGGGTTGCTATGGGTTGGAACTGAGGTAATGGCACCTAACAAAGACAAAAACTGCACATTGTCAAAGGCTGAAAACTTGCAAGACCCAGGGAAAACAAGGAGGCCTTGTCCATCAAGTTCTAGCTCTCACAGGTTTCACTGTTTTACACACACACTCACACTCACACTCCATTTTCCAGCCAATTCCAACTCACAGCAACCCTATAGAACAGAGGAGAACTGCTTTAAAGGGTCCCCTAGGTTGTAAAACTTTTTGGAAGCAGGCTACCTTATCCTTCTCTAGTAGATCACCTGATGTATTCCATTCATTCACTTTTCAGTTACCAGTCTAAAACTCAATCCAGTGCATCACCAGGGCTCCTTATATTCACATTATGTGACCTTACAATTCCACCCAGGAGAAATGCTACATCCACAGAAAGACTTGCTCATGAGTGCTCACACTGTTATTATTCATAATGCCTTAAAAGTGGAAAAAACTCTAATCAATTTCTGAATACATAAACAAATGCAATATATGCATATAATGATATAGATGAACATTTTTTATGCAGTTTTTGTGGTAAAATTAGGTGCCTCGGCTGATATTCGGGTTGGCTTATACTCGTGTATATACGGTAATACATGATACAATATGTATGAATCTTGGTGTATGGTGCTAGATTAAAGATGGAAAAGATCATATATTATATGATTCCATATATATGAATATCAAGAAAAGGTATGTCCACAGACAAAAAAATATATATAAAGTGGTTGCATGAGGCTTTGGGAGTAACTGCAAATGAGCATTAAGGATATTTTTTCTTTGCATAGGTTCCTGTTTTATTTGTTTTAATCAGTCATTAAGGATTCTTTTGAGTGATGTAAAGTTTCTAAAATTGGAATGGGTGATCCTTGCACAACTCTTTAGACCTACTAAAATTCATTGAATTATACACAAATGGGTGAGTTTTATGGCAAATACAGTAAACTTTCAAAAATCTCTAAAAAGAAAACCACAAAAAAATTCTAAAATATGTTAGGCACCGAGTGTAAATACCATAAATGAGAATTAAAGAGTTGAATATTTTGAAATATTTATAAATAATACATAAGAGAGTATAATATAACCATCATATAAAAATCAACTGACTATTGGAGAGTCTGGACATAAAAATTGAAATGAATTCCCAGTCCTTTTTGAATTAACTCTTTTCTTCTCAGCATGGGTTATGCTTGACTGTATTTCCATTTTTAGATGTACATTTATTTTCTAATTTCCCTCAAATACTCTTCATGCTGTTGTTTCTTTAATCTTAGATGTCTTAAAGGAAGATTTTAATACCAGGTAAATGTACACAAACAAAAACATATGCTCGATATTTACCACAAGATATTTTTCTAACATTTTTATATTTGGAAGATTATATATGTGTGTGTGTGTCAAAAAGTATTGCTACAAAATCAGACATATTTTCTAAGCAAAAGTATCAAGTACTGGTTAACCCCATTGGCTGAATTAAGCCCACCTGGCCTCGATTGGGGCCCTCCCAAGTGTACTGGCTTCCTGGCTCAAGGACTGGAATTTGTGCATGCCCTCTAGCTGTGATCTGCTTCCAACTTCCTGTAAGGGGGAAAGGAGGTCTTAGCATCTAAAGCAGAGGTTCTCAACCTGTGGGTTGCCACCCCCTTGGGGGTCCAACAAGCCTTTCACAGGCGTTGCCCGATTCATAACAGTAGCAAAATTACACTTACAAAGTAGCAACGAAAATGATCTTATGGTTGGGGACTCACTACAACAGGAGGAACTGTATTAAAGGGTCACGGCATTAAGAAGATTGAGAACCACTGATTTAGAGGTTCAATCCCTAGTTTCTACCTCTAGCTGCCTAACAGAAGCACTTTTGTAAATCCAAGTAACTTTTATGTGGGAACATTTCAAGTACTATGTGGAAAGAATACTGGAACAGAAGCCCGGAACCAGCGTGCAGAGCCAAGAGTAGGAACCATGAATAGGGAATCCCAAGAGAACCAAAGGAATGCGGTCCTCAAGATGGCCCATTGGTACTTACCGCGCACACACTGGAGAGAATCCCACCCTCTGCTTGCAGAGCACACCAGAACAAGAGAGGAGTGGGGCCTGCCTAAGGTCTGCTTTTATCCCCTCCTAGCCCCACTGGCTGGGGAGGCACCTGATTGAGGGTATTGGTCAACCTTATTTGCTGAATTTAAGTGCACCTTCAGACCTCCCACCTGGGCCTGGGTGATTTGGGTCTGAGCATGCATAGTTCTGGATTTTCCCATAGGTGTCCTATTAAGATGCTTGATTTCTTTGCAACCCCTTTATTGTGGTATGGACAACTAATGTATGTTTATCATGGGTTTCAGTGGAAACAACCCCCTTTTTTTCCCCTATCTAGCTGCCTTTCAGAGTGTCTCTCAGTATGTTTCCAGTGATAGACTAGGGTTATGGATTGGGGGAGGAAAACAACAGAGGTGAAGTGTCATTTTATCATATTGTTACCAAGAGTAAGCTCAGAGTTTCAAGCCTCTCCACTTTTCCGTTCTTGTTCCACTTGAAAGACAGATTGCAAATGAGGGACAAAATTCAGAGAAGAGGCAGAGAAAAGGTTTGAAAAGAAAGAGTGAGTTCATTCAAGGGGGGATACATTGGAAAAGAAGTCCAAAGGGCCCTTAACTAGTATAAATGTCCCAGGAAAACGTAATGCTACACCTTATGTTGGCAAACCATGGACTTTCACCAAAGGCTAGCTTTCTGATGGGTCTTCTGCTTATGGCTGGTCCTCTGTAGTGTCCCTGCTCCTTTCAGGTATGCATAACCTGGCACTCTACCCAGTGCCCCAGACTTCGTGCAGTGCTCAGAAATTCACGTCTATTCAGTCATTATGGAGGTTGTGTGAACATACTGTCTTTCTTCCTCAGGTCATTTTCTTATCTCCAATATCTCTGGTCTCTTCCATTGATAAGGGAAATGTGTTTTATTGATCTATTAACTTCCTTTGTGCTGGTGGGCTACTTGCAGAAATATTTTGTGTCTCTACCTTTCTTCCAAATTCCTTCCACCATCACCTCTTCTTGCCTAAGCAGCCTTGAAGTAGTGAACATTGTCATATGAAGACTGCTATAAGCAGGATGGGTTACTGGTGGTAACTTTAATTATCTGCTGCCAGGCTACAACCCTGTAACCATATATATATATATATTTTTTTTTTCCTTCTTCCATGCTCCATTCTTTTATACTTTTATTTTATACTTCATTATACATCTTTAACCTACCAGACAATCTTTCAAATGCCTGAATATGATGCACAGATTTTTATATTTATTTTAATTAATTCATCATGAAATAGTTTTTAGAATGGCATTTATTTCCTTTTGCTGTTTCCCCTAGTATCGTCATCTGTTCTATTCACAAAATATCCAATCATTAACGTAATATGCTTTATATGTGCATTTTACTATGGTCTGTTTTTAAAGGTGAAGATAGAATTCACAATTTTATTAATTTTTATATGAATGTTTTTATGCCGTTGTATTATTTCTATTTGCAATGCAATGATTAATGCTTAGAAATATGCTTTGTTTTAAGTTGCTATTTCTGAACTTTTATTTTGTGTTCATAGCCCTAGTTAATAGACTGTAATAGACTCTTTTGACTTAGATAAGACTACTCCTACAGCATGATATAGGCCTAGAAGGTGACCCTGCTAGAAGATCAGGTTTCTTATCCCTGCTATTCCTCCTTGGGTGAGTGGCTAAGGTTATCTATCTATCTATCTCTATCTATTTAAATTTTCTTTCTATAATCTTCACCAAGCACCCAGATATATGACTGTTCCCAGAATCACTTTGAAGGAGTTGCCAATGCTAAGCAGGTTATACCAGAAGGAAGGACTTTATTGTGTCAAAGTGGCTCCTGGCTGGGACTCCCTGGTTGGGAAGAATTTTATAAGGAAGGGGGGTGGATTCACTGGGTAAGGAGGGGGTGGGGGTGAGGGTGAAGGGGCTGGTAAGTAGCTAGCCAGAATGTTCTGGAAGCTGAGGGGGGAGGGAGCTGGGAGTTCTTCAGATGTTTTTCACCACATTCCACAGTTGTCTTTGTCTCTGGACCTGAGTTTTGTCTCCTCCAGATCAGTGCTTCATCCCTGCCTCCACGACTTGCAGTTAATGTTAAAAAGTGAGTTGGGCAATTAATAGAAATATCGATAATCCCTTTACTGCTGGAGTGTGGCCTCTTCTTACTCCGGCATATGTAGAGAATTGGCAATATATTAGAGAGTTGCTATGAGTCAGGATTGACTCCATGGCCATAAGGTTTACAATACATTATTGCTCAAGATATAGGCCCTCCAGGATTGCTAACTTCATCCTTAATCTACCAAAACTATCTTTCAAATCACTGAGCATAGTGTACAGGTTTTAAGTATTTGCTTTGCTGGGATTTTTATGATAATAGAGTGACATAGTGTTTAAGCTAACTGGCTGCTAACTGTAAGATAAATGGTTTCATCCCAGCAGCCTTCCCTAGGAGAAAGCTATAGCAGCCTGCTTTTGTGAGGAGTACAACCTTGGAAACTCTGTGAGGCAGTTCTACTTTATCCTACAGTGTCACTTTGTCTGCAGGTTAATGGGTTGTATTTGAAGTGTTAGAAATCATTTAAGATTTTGAAACTGGGAGACCTCATTGTATCACAAGTTTATTGTTATTGATCCTGAGGTCTGGTGTGGCTTTTGTTTTACCCATTAGCACCTTTGTAATTCATTTGTTCTTTGTTTAGCAAGAAAAGGGCACAATTACTGCAGCCAAGCCAGTTACATAGAAGGGTAAGCTTAATGAGGCTACAAAAATAACAATAGTTTACCAGGAACAGGGTGGATGAAGCATAGACCCACTGGTGCCTGCTTCTGAAATCAAGTTTTATTTTCTTTTGTTTTAAATGGGGGTCGATTTGCAACTCTGGTATTTTCTGGGGCATCAGCAATAGCTTTGACTTGAATGCCTTTCTCCTTTTTAAAATCCTACTCTGATGCAAGTAATCGATATTGTAGTTTTGGTGAAAAAAATCCTTTTTGACAAAAGCTCCAAGATTGATTACCTAGATCAATACCATTTTCAAGAGCAATTTATCAAGATTGTATTTAAGCAGAAACCATGATGCATTTAAACTGTTAATAACACCAACCTTTCCTCCTCTTCTCCTCTCTTTGGATTAGCTATCCTCCCCTTCTGCCTAACAGAACAGTGGATTTACAAAGAGGATAATGTCACATCATTTTTCAGAAGTAAACATAAGATAGCAATCCTCTCTCTTCCTTGTTCTCATAGCTCTAAATTGTTCTTTATCTGCAATAACAACAGCAAGCAAACAAAGCTCTTTATAGTTCTCAATACCAAAATTCTGGAGTCACGTTTTCTTCATTTTATAACTGAGGACTCATATTTTGGGGTAAAAAAATGTAGGTAAAAAATGCAGTTCTTCACTGCAATCAAGATCTTCTCCACAATTTTCAAGCAACAACCACTCTAGGGGTAGGTGTAATTGTTTTGGTAATTCAAGGAAAAGCACATTTTTGGCCTGAATGACTGGCTATTGTGACTGTGGAGATCCAGTTTAGTGAAGAGTAAAAGCTGTCCTTTTATGTCATTGTGTGTTTCCAAAAGTCATAACAATGAGAAGCAGTGACTAACCATTACTGAAACTTGAAATTGGCAAGTGCAGTCAATTTTCCTTACATCATTAACAATTAAATCATTATCTATTTACCCAGAGTACAGATCTTTCTTGTTAGCACAGAGATGAGAGAGGTCTTCCAGATCTTTTTTTTTTTTTTTTGCATTCTTACTAGAAATATAATGAAAGCAAATGCATGGAAAATCGGCAAAATATTAGATCTATAACTGCTCTTTTAGTTATATAAGACATGTTATCAGGAGACACCAGTCCCTGGAAAGAGACATCATACATGCTCAATGAGAAATTAGAAGACCCTGAGCGAGATGGATTGCCACAGTGACTGCAACAATAGGCTCAAGAATAACAACAAATGTGAGGATTTAATAGTATTTTGTTCTGTTGTACATAGGATTGATATGAGTTGGAACTGACTAGCAGGCACCTAACTACAACATAAAGCTCAACTCACTGGCTTCAAACTAATTAGGACTCATAGTAGGAACCCCATACAACTGACTGGAAGATTTTGTTTGGGTTCCCAAAGCTATCAATCTTACAATAGCAGAGAGCTTCATCCTTTGTGGAGCCTCTTAGTGGGTTCAAAATGTTGATCTTGCAGTTAGCAGCCAAATCCATACCCCACTGTGCAGCAACAGCAAAACATATGTGCATTAAGAAGAACAAACAAAACCAAGACATTGCTGTGAAGTAGATTCTGCCTCTTAATGGCCCTAACTCTTCTCTAGGGTTTTTGAGCTGAAACTGACTGCCTTTATCTTTCTTCCTCAAGCAGTTATTGGGTTTGAACTACCAAACTTTCAGTTAGCAGTCTAGCACATAATCCAATTTGCTACCAGCACAGCAAATAGGCCCCTAAACTCAAACCCACTGCCACCAGGTCAATTCTATCTCACGGTGACCTCTGTATGTGATTTCTGAGGTTGTAAACCTTTACAGGGGACAGCCTTATCTTTTGCCAAGGAAGGCTGTTGGGTTTGAATTGCTGACTTTGAGGTTAACAGTCCAAGGCTTAACTGACCTCTACACTAGGGTCCCTAAGTGATATAAAAACGCTGTACTCAACTCCTAACCTAAACATTGCAGTTCAAATTCACCCAGCAGTATTCAGAAGAAAAGCCTGATAGCTCTGCTTCAGTTCTACTCTGGTGACACATGTGGTCCCATGAGTTGGAATTGGCTTGAAGCCAACTAACAACAACATAACTACTATTAATTAGTAACTCAGAATTGCTTCTAACTCTCATGTGCATAGGGGTATGAATAAACATTTGTTATCTCTTTACACGTAACATTTCATGTTTGAGGTCCAAATTGTTTTGAGATGTATATGTTTCTTTTAAGTCTTAATGAAACAAAAGACAAATCGTCATTTAGAGTCTAGGCCACTGTTTCTCAAAACAGCTCTTAGTTATCTGCAACTTTTTCTCCTTCATTCTTGCAGAAAAGACACATTTCAAACTTCCCCCACATTATTATTATTTTGTATATCCCTCATAAGGAAAGATTGCCTTTGATTTATTTAGAAATTAGTAGATTCTTATTCAAAGTGTACACTATTCATGACCAATGTTTATTTGAAAATATACTCAAGTGGATACATACTGTGCATAGAGTAATTTCATTAACATGACTCATAGCCCTTTATTATATGTGACTTATTCTTCCAGGTATACCACTTTGAGATAGTTATCCTTAATGCAGGTTGTTCAATACACTGACAGATTTATCGGCTAAAAGATAATGAGCACAGATAGATAGAAATAGTTTATTACTAACACACACAGAGAACAAAACCTTCCCATTCTTTGACCCACCAGATGACACCCAAACAAAAGTGTCCAGGTGGCAAGAGACCCAAATAGTAGGGCACTCTATTGTTGAAGCAATTTTTAAACTCCAATTTAGTAGTTCTGTAGCCTCAAGCTGTACTCTTAACTGAGATAGGGTGAGGAGGAAAATGTCATACCTCACTAGAAGGAAAGTGGCAGTTAAAAATCTTCTTCATGGGCAGTCCTCCCTCAATATAAGGAGGCAAGTTTGAAATGATGCAGTAGCAACTCCTCACAAGACTACCTAGATCCCCATGTCCAGAAGGATCATAGATGTTCAGCCAAGGATTGGGCAGCTTGTAGTTGAGCATTACATATGTGATATATATGGGTACATGCAGTGATGGGATTCAAATAACTTAGCAACTGGTTCACTGCCCTAAAGACCATTTTAGGTATAAAAAAACCATACACCAAAAAGTAGTTAATTATTTCATACAGTTAATAAATAAGAACAATGAAAGAGATACAGAAAACTACATTCTATTATGAGTTTTAAAATATTAATGAAAAAATCTTAAAATTAATATCTGACAGAAAAGCAATAAAGCTCATTTCCATATCGTGTCTTGATTGACATCCTCACTTGCAATATTCTTCACTTTTATCTGAGCATCATCTGCTGTGTGATTTATCCTTAACCATCGTTTCACTGTAGGAATGGGATCCCATTCCTTTAGAGGTAGGCCAATTACACAATAAACATTGAGTTTGATGTATTAGAAACAGGCGGCTTCGCTTCTCTGAACAGATTATGTTCACCTTGGAAAAACTCCTATCTTTTTCTGCTGAATTTAGAGCAATTGTTCAGACAATATGTTTAGCTCTTTGAACACTTTCAAGAACTACGTAATTCACTTATAACATCTGGGGTGCAACAAAAAGGAAACAAATGACAGCATGTCACCCTCTGCTAGTTAGACACTTTCTTTTTACATTATATATACATTATAATGAATTTGATAAAATGAATCAATAAATATTACAAGCATAATTCCATTTAATATTATATACATATAGGAAATGGACATTACTATGGTTGCTTAGAATACCCCATTATGCAGATGAAGGGTAAAAAAGAGTAAGGGATGCAAATTTGTTATTTCCACATTGCTGAAGTTACAGCAATTGTGAACTTACAGCTACCTACCTTAGAGAGAACCCTGATTATAAGTGCCATTTTAACAACTGAACGCAACAAAATTTACCTATTGGTTCTGCTGAACTGGTGAGAACCAGCTAAATCCCATTACTGGATACAGGTAAGCTTACCAAGATGTCAACATAGAGCAATTTCCTTACACACATAGCCAACTATACTAAATTACTTTACATGGCTATGAATTGTATGTTCTTGAGTCTAAAATAACTCGATGGCAGATCATTTTGTTTGTCTTGTTTTGTTTACTTTCACTTCAGAGTTTGGAGGCATGCTTCTACTCGTGACATTATTTTCTACCAACTCTCTTAAATCCCTGGCCCTGAAAATGGTTTGGGGTCAAAATCTACTAGTCAATTTACACCTGTAAAAAGCAGAATTTAGTTAAAATAAAGTTGAGAATCTAAACCAATGTCTAAGTAATATATGAAAATGAAGCAATTGAACTATATTTAGTGGGGTAAATACAATAAAAATTAGTGTTTGTCAGCTTTTGTTTGGCGGTATTTAAATTTTAAATAGTCGTGTATTATATAGATATACTTATTCAGGAAATAATTACCCAGTTTTGCATTCCCTTTATTATTAAAGCTATAGAACTGTAAGGGAAATTTAACCTTTCTTGCCCCCCAGCTTTGGACTCATAATTTTTGTAACACAAAATAGTAAGAAATAGATATAAGCATCAAAATATATTTTTTCTTATATTCAAGAAGACAAAATGAGAAGAAATGATATATAAAGACTATGTTAACCTAACAAAGGACATTTAGTAAAAATCTGTCTTATATATTTGTTTGGGATGACTTTATCATTATTCTTAACTAATTTTAAAACCTTGTCTTGAAGTTCATCTTATGAAGAGTGATTAGTATATTCCTAATTGTATTTCCTAGATGACTCATGATGGAACCAATTTGATTCTGATTCATAGTGACCCCACATAGGGTTTCTGAAACTTTAAATCTTTGTGGAAATAGCTTCATCTTTCCCCAACAAAGTGGCTGGTGGTTTTGAACTTCGAGCCTTGCAGTTAACAGTTCAAAGATTACCAGACAGCTTCACCAGGGCTCTTTTCCTAGATGACTAATGAGATTATATTCCTTTTTCTGTTCCTTTTCTCTTATCATTGTATCTAAGCTTAGAGAAGGAAATAGGAAATATGTCTATTAAGAGTTGCTCATTGCACATACATATAAGCATACATTACACAGAGAGGGACAAATATGCATACACACAAACACACACATATGCATGCATATGCCACCTTATCACAGTCTGAATCTTCTTAGGAGATAAAAATCACTTTCTGGAAAATACTGTTGTTCCTTTGAAGAGACAGAGGTTCATTTCCATAGATTTAAATTGACTGTTTTGTTTTTAGCAGAATAGAAGAAAACAAAGCAAACCAAGCTACAGTTTGTGAGATGAGTTTATAGCTGGAGTTTTTCCTCCTCAAGGCTACATCCACTTGGGCTAAAATAGTACCTGGGACACAGAAGAGGATTGGTAGACATCAATGAATGAGTAAATATGGCAAGTACATAAAGAAGAGAAACTACTAGCGTACGTTTTTGTTTTGTCATCCAGTTATTGAACAGTGCCAACTTACCATCTAAGTACTGAGGCTTTTCATTTCAGGTCTCTCCAAAATATCAATGAAATATATATTTTATTCTGTGTTACTTGATGAATTAACAGATCTTTAAGCTGTTTCCTCCAGGTAAATTTTATAGAAGGAAAAATAATGAGAAGGAGAATTATGTAAAATGAGGGGGGGGGGTTATTGAGAAACATTCCTAGGCAGAGAAGGAATCATCAAAACAGTATTCTTCTAAAGATTACAACAAGATTTTATCTTCCCAAGCCAGCTGCACTTCTTGGATCTTATATTAGATCTCTAGGTACTTCCACTTTACAATAAGAGTACGTTCCTATAAGTATTAAGCTCTCTCATCCTTCAGGATATTTTCTTGTACAGTTTATCAGACATTCATTTAGATTCCAATCCTAACCAATTGATATAGTCCAAGGAAGTTTTGTTGAGGAACTGGTAAAAACTTCAAAGTATAAAATGCTTCTAGAAATGCCGTAGGAAGGTAAGCTAAGAGGTTTCTTAAAGACATACAATTCTTAAGGGGTTTGACATTTTCTAAAGTGCATTGTTGTTTAGTGTCGAGTCAGTCTAACCCATAATATCCTTATGTACACAGTATAGTATAAGCACATCTCTCTCCTGCTAAAAAAATTGCCCATAGTGTTTTCATGGCTGTAAATCGTTACCGAAGCTGACTGCCACATCTTTCCCCTGTGGAGAAGCTGGTGAGATAATGTCTGACCTTTTGGTTAGTAGCCCAGTGATTAACCACTGGGCCGACAGGTTGCTTTACATATGAGTGTAATCACTTAAAATGACCAAGATGCATTCAGATGTGTGCAGGTCAAAATGATAACAACTCTATTACTTTGAAAACATCAGACTGACTGGCATCCCAGCACTATCACTGACCTTGCAGCCCACACAGTATTTTGGGTAGTAGTCGTAGCCCTGTCAACTACATGTGTTTTCGCTTTAAGCAAGGAGATAAAGCTATTAGAAGGTTATGAAGAATTAAAAGAATCATGCAATATCAAGAAAATGATCATTTATAAAAGATGCCTAGATGATGAGGTGATATAAAAACTAAACTTACAAAGCATTAGGAACTAATTTTTATTTAAAACTTTCTGGTCAAAATAAATGAATGGATGAATGAATGAATAAAACAAAATGAACAAACAACCAGAAAAACACAATAAAAACTAGTGCTTCCTATGTAATGGTTGAGTGAATTAAGTTTAGAAATGTAGGACATGCAGATATGTTATAAAGATGACTTTAACTTGTTGAAAAGGAGAAAATGGCTATTTTTTTGAACCAGGATAGCATCACAAAAGTTTTCATGGTATTGTTTCCGTTGGTGAGAAGATACAAATAGAACGGATGGTTCCTTGATGAAAGTTGTTCTATATTCTATGGTATTGAAGATGGCAGGACTAAGTGCTTTCCTTTCCATAAAGACATCAGATGATAATCAAACACAAAATATGCTAAATGACCTAGTTATGGCCATATTTATTTCTAACTTGTAAGAAGAAAACTACTGTCTATAGTTTACGTGCTTTTTGGTTCTCCCTAAAATTCGCCATAAAACCTCTGACAACAATTTAAATGAGAGTAAGTGAGGCCTGTTAAGTAAGCCACATGCAGACTAGAAACCGACTTTTGTCTTTGCTGGCTATGTTTAAAAGTTTTCTTTTTTGTGATATCATTCACATTCACTATGAAACGTCTAAGGGTAATTTTACTTTTATGCAAAATCTTCAGAGTTTATTGTGATAGTTAAACTTGTATAATGTGGTCCTTAATCTGTTCTGTGAAATTCTCATCCATTTTATATTTAAAGAGCCATCGTGACACAATATGTAAGCGCTCAGCTCTTAACTGAAAGGGCAGCAGTTTAAACCCAGTAACCATGAAGAATTCCATCTAGGAAACCCTGGATGACCGTTCTACTCTCTTCCTACTTTGTCCTTTTCCTCTTCTACTTTTGGAACTCCAATTATATCCCAAACTCACTGCCAAAGAGCAACTACAACTCTTAGGGACCCTGTAGGACAACATAGAAGTGCCGCTGTGGGTTTCCCAGACTAACTCTTTATGGGAATAGAAAGTCGCATCATCTTCCGGTGGAGTGTCTGGACGTTTCAAATTGCTGACCTTGCATTGAGAGCCCACTGTGCCACATATTAGAATGTGTCAGTTTCTGTTCTGCATACTTTAACCTATTTTAAACATTTTTCATCTCTTTGCCTCTTCATAGCTCATACTGTGATAGTTTCTTTAGGTATATTTTCCAATGTCTTATGTATTTAGCTAATTTATGATTTCACCTATCATTATAATTTCTTAAATGATCAAGTACCATTTTCTGAAATTCTGTTTTGTTTTTTAGATGCATTTCCCATTGCTTATATTTTTGTACTTTAATTTTTGGGTGTATTAAGTGAAATTGTATATTATTCTACATCATATAATTCCAACTCCTGATGCTTTTTATGGCACGTGTAAGAAATTTATTTATGGATATCATTTATTATTTAGAGATATCATTCTTAATGTCGGATGGATCTTGGCTGAAAGCCGAGAATACCAGAAAGATGCTTACTGGTGTTTTATTGAATATGCTAAGCCATTTGACTGTGTGAACCATAATGAATTATGGATAACCTAGAGAAGAATGGGAATTCCAGAACACTCGATTGTGCTCATGTGGAACTTGTATATGAATCCAGAGGCAACTGCGTGAACAGAGCAAGGGACTACTGCATGGTTTAAAATCAGGAAAGTTGTGCGTCAGGGTTGTGTCCTTTCACCAGACTGCTTCAAACTTGGTGTTGAGTAAATCATCAAAGAAGCTGGCTTATATAAAGAAGAATGTGGCATCAGGATTTCAGGAAGGCTTGTGCATTATGCATTTGGCACTACCTTGCTTGCTGAAAGTGAGAAGGACTTGAAGCACTTGTTGATGAATATCAAAGATTTCAGCCTTTATTCTGGCTTGCTACTCAATGTAAACAAGACCAAAATCCTCACAATTGGACCATCATGATAAATTGAGAAGAAGTTGAAATTGTGAAGGATTTTGTCCTGCTTGGCTCCACAATCAGTGTTTATAGAAGCAGCAGCTAAGAGATCAAAAGATGTGTTTCATTAGTTAAATCTGCTGCACAAAACCTCTTTAGAGTTTTGATGAAGCCATGATGTTACTTTGAGCACTAAGGTGCGCCTGACTCAAGCCATGGTATTTTCTATTGCCTCATATGTATGTGAAAGTTAGACGAATACAGAAGACAGAAAAGAATCAATGCATTTGAATTGCGACGCTGGAGAAGTATATTGAAAATACCATGGACTGCTAAGACAACAAACAAATCTATCTTGGAGGAAGGATGGCAAGACTTCGTCTTACATACTTTGGCCACATATTCAGGAAAGACCCATCCTTTGAGAAGCACATCATGTTTGGAAAGTGGAAGGGCATCCAAAAAAGTAAGGGCCTCGAGGAGATGGATTGACACAGGGGCTGCAACAATGGGCTCAAGTGTGGGAACTATTGTAAAGAGGGCACAGGACTGTGTAGTGTTTTATTCTGATGTGCATAGACTCTCTATGGGTCAGAAGTGACTCAATGGCACCTAAAAGCAGCAACAACAATAGGTTTGTTGGAAATTGATGGAAATATAATGGGACAGAGGGCTGAAGAAATTTAATTACATTTCAGATCAAAGATATCACCTGATTCTTTGGGAATGTTGGAATTGGAATGGACATTCAGCATACAACATGGAGGCAACAAAATTAGATAGTTTTGTTCTTCTTAGTAAATATGGAGTATTCCTGAGGATAGAACACAGCAATGGAAGAGAAGTCTCTCTTTTTGTTATTGTCCTTGGGGACAGTTTTCAGAGTGAGATTTTTCTAACTGTCAGCTGCTGATATTCCAGGTAACATGGAGGATGAGTTCATCATTTATAAAGGGGGTTCTGTGCAAGCCAACACAGCATTTTATCCTGGTTCCATATTTTTTGTCTATGCCTTATATAACTGCTACTTAAGATTATATAGAAAGATGAGGCTTTCTACTGCTATAAAGAATTGCACTCTATAGGGTCACTAAGAGTCAGGATAAATTCTATGGCAGTGAGTGAGTGAAGGTCGTATAGAGACATTAGAAATTAGATTCGAATTTCCATTTCCAAATTTATTTTTGACAAATCACTTGACAACTCTAAAATAAATATGACCCTATGCAGTCTAGAATTATTAATAGCTCCACTAACCTACTTTTCAGAGTTTGGTAAATAGAAAATTAAATCGTAAAATGCGGTCAAGGTTTGAAATCATCTCAAGATCCCTCATGTTCAAGATAGTACAATAGAGCAAAACATTGCCTGGTCATACACCATCAACACAATTGTTATATTTGAGTTCACTGTTGCATTGCGGCAGTCAATCCTTGACGGACTTCCTCTTTTTTATTGACCTTCTGCTTTATCAAGCATCATGTCCTTTTCCAAGGATGTTAGACAAAGTCTCTCCATCCTCACATTAGAGAAGCATTCTGGCTGCACTTCTTTCAAGACAGATTTATTTGTTCTCCTGCCACTTCATGGTACCTTCAATATTCTTCACCAATACTACAATTCGCATGCATTAATTCTTTGCTCTTCTTTGTTCATTGCCCATATGAGGTCATTGAGAATACCATGACTTCTTTAGACACACCCTGATCTTCAAACTAACAACCTTGATTTTCAACCTTTAAAGAGCTCTTGTGCAGCAGATTTGCCCATTGCAATATGTTTTTTGATGTCTTGACTGCTATATTATTAGTATGTATCCAAGCAAATTTCCTTGGCAATTTCTCCATTAATCACGATGTTGCCTACGGCCTAGGTGTGAAGATTTTGGTTTTCTTTACATGGAATTTTAATCTATACTGAGGGCTGCTGTTCTTAATCTTCATCAGCAAGTGTTTCAAGACTGTCGTGCTTCCAACAAGCAAGGTTGTGTCACTTGCATACTGCAGGATGTTAATAAACCTTCCTGATGCCTCAGTCTTCGTATATAGTCTTTCTTCTGTGATTATTTTCTCAGAATACAAATTGATTAAGTATAGTGAAAAGATTCAACCCAGACAAATACGTTCCCTGATTTTAAACTATGCTTTATTTCCTTGTTCTGTTTGTATGGCTGCCTTTTGGTCCATGTACAGACAAAATGAAGTGACCTGGAATTCCCATTCTTTCCATAGTATCCATAGGTTTGTTATGGCTCACACAATCATTTACCATTGCACAGTTAATAAAACAAAAGTAAACATTTTTTTCTGGTAATTTTGCTTTCAGCCCAGGTTTAACATTGGTGATAATGTCCTTCTATCACATTCTTTTCTGAATCTGGATTGAATTATGGTTGTTCCCTGTCAATGTACTGTTGCAACCATTGATGAATGATCCTAAGTCAGATATTAGTGATATTGTTTAATAATTTCCACATTTTATTTTGTCACCTTTCATTTGAATGAGCACAGATATTGGTCTTTTCCAGTCAATTTACCAGGTAGCTTTCTTCCAAATTTTTTGGCACAGAAGATTGAGTACTTCCAGTGTTTCATTAGCTTGTTGAGACCGTTCAATTAGTATTCATTCTCTCAATTCTTGGAATCTTGTTTTTCTCTAATGCTTTCAGGGTAGGTTGGGCATTTTCTTTCGATACCATCCATTCTTGATCATATGCTGCCTCTTTAAATGTTTGAACTTCGACCAGTCTTTTTGTGTGTGTGCAATAACTGTGCATTCCTTCAATCTTGTTTTGATGCTTCTTGCATCATTCAATATTTTGACCATAGAATCCTTCAACATTTCAATTTGAGGCTTGAATTTTGCTTTTAGTTCTTTCAGGTTGAGATATGCTGAGCTCCTTTGTGGCTTTGTAACTTATAAGTTTTTACACATTTAATTTAGTATTTTCCTTTGTCTTCTTGAGCTGCCCTTGGTCATTTTCTAGTCTACTCTTTTACTTCATCATTTTTCCCGTTTGCTTTAGCTACTCTACAATCAAGAGCAATTTTCAGAGTCACTTCTAACATCTAATTTCTGGTATTTTTTATCTTTATTTTCTATCTTTTTATTGATAGTTTGTTTTCTTTATGTATGATATTCTTTATGTCATTCCACAGTTCATCAGATTTTCTATCATTAGTGCTCAATGTGTTCTTGAGATGTTCTTGAAAATTAAGTACAGTATACTTAATTTTACGGTCATACTTAATACGGTCATACATTGGGTCTTTTGGACATCTTTTCATTTTCTTCAACTTCAACCTAATGTTACATATGCGCAATTGATCTTTTTCCCACAGTTTGCCATTGGCCTCCATTTGGCTGCTAATAATGAGTTTCTCCATTATCTCTTCCCACAATTGTACTCAATTTGATTGCTGTGTACTCTGTCTGCCAAGGTCTATCTGTATAGTTGCCATTTATGTTTTAGAAATAAGGTATTTGCAATGATGAAAATGTTGATCTTCTAAATTTCTATCATGTGATCTCCAGCTTATTTTCTATTACCAAGGACATATTTTCCAAGTACTATCCCTTCATCTTTGTTTCTAACTTTCACATTCCAGTCACCAGTAATTATCAATGTGTCTTGATTTCATATATGATCGATTCCAGACTACATAAGTTGGTAAAGTTCTTCAATTTCTTCACAGTTAGCTTTAGTGCTTGGTTCATAAATTTGAATAATAGTTGCATTAACTGGATATCCTTGTAGGCATACAGATATTTTCTTATCACAGACAGCATTGTACTTCAAGCTGTATTTTGAATGTTCTCTTGGTTGATGAAAGCAATCCCATTCTTCTAGAATTTGTCATTCCTGGTACAGTGAACCAGATGATTATCTGATTGAAAGTCGCTGATACCAGTTCATTTTAGCTCATTAATGTTTAGGATATCGATCTTTATGAGTTCTATTTCATTTTTGAGGCATTTTTCCTAGATTCATACTAAATACATTCCATGATCCAATTATTAAAGGATGTTTGCAGCTACTTTTATTTCTTCTCATTTTGAGTCTTGCCTTGTCCACAAATGGAGGTCCAAAAAAAACTTTACTTCAACCACATAATTATGGTCCCCTCTACTTTGAGGGAGCAGCTCTTCATCAGTTGTATTTTGAGTGTCTTCTAACCTGAAGAGCTCATCTGGAATTATATCTCACTATGTTCCATTGCTAATCATCAGGTTTTCAGTGGGTAATCTGTCAGAAATGCATAGCTTTTCTTCTTCTGCTAACCCTTTTCACCTTGAGTGACCCTGCTGATATTTAAAATACCAGTGACATAGTTTCTAGCATTGTAGCAACACCAAAGCCACCATAGTACAACAAACTGGCAAACAGGTGGTGGAAGATGATGCAATAAGCTTCTGATTTTGCCTACGCCTAAAGCCATGCTAGTTTCTTTTGCCCTCACATTATAAAGCATCAAAAGCTACCATCTTGGTGAAATTTGAGATATGAGATTTTTTTTGGGGGGGGGGGAAGAAATTTGTAATTTGCAGAAGATTTTTATTTTCGTGTTGGTGAATATGAGCACACTTTAATTCTTTTTAAAATATGTCATTTTATTTAAGGTGAAAGTTTATACCAAGTTTATAGAGCAAATTAGTTCCAATTTAACATTTTTTATAAATTATTCTGAGACATTGATTACAATTATCAAAATGTCTCAGAATTCTTCTTATTTCTATTCTATTTGTTTTGTTTCAAGTTATGTAGTGCCTCCACCCCTCTTGCCTTCTGTCTTTTTAAAACTAAATTAATGTGAGTTAGGTGAAGGTTTACAGAGCACATTATCAGTTTTCCACTTAACAATACACATTTTGTTCCAGCTCACCATTTGAAATCCCCTCACTGTACCATCACGTATTCAGCTTTTTCCGTGTGTTTTCTCTTTCTGTTCCTCCTTCTTGACAACTACTTCCATGGACATTGATTGTAGATCAGAGTAACATGAAATCCTTGAAAAATGTTATCTCCTCCACTCATCATGATGTTGCTTATTGGTCCAGTTACATTTCTGTTCTCTTTATGTTGAGGTGTATTCCATACTGAAAACTGTTGTCTTTGACCTTCATCAGTAAGAACTTCAAGTCCTTTTCACTTTCAGTAAGTGAAATTGATTCATATGCATATCACGAGATATTCTTCAGATCCTGGTATTGTGTTTCTCTCCATATAGGCCAGTTTCTCAGATTATTTGCTATGCATCCAGATTAAATAGGAGTAAGAATTGTGAGAAAAATATATACAATGCTTTAATAATTTACAAGGTTGCCTGTGACAGAACATAGAAGCTTAATCCCCGAGAATACAAGGTCTTACAAGTTAATGCTGAACCTAAAGGAAACACCAAGTGCAATACATTGTATTTCAATTATCTCTGGCATTTATCTTAAATCACATCCAGGATGATTCAAAAATATAGGAAGGGATGTTGACATAACTCTTAAATCTAACTGATACAATCAGTAAAATTTGGCTCATGGATCTAATTAATTAAAATAATCCATCTGGCATATCTGGAAAAATACCCAACAACATCAAGGTCTGATTGGGTTAAACTGCTCAGTTAGTATGTTCCAAATATTTCTGATGAAGCTCCAACTATTGCTCTTTGTGTTTTATCTGTAACATAAGACTCCCTTTGGGACACTGAGCCTTCTGTTGGATTTTATTTAACTTACTAGGTGTAAATTTAGAATAAATATCGTCCAACAAGTATGATTTCTCAGCAAATTAATGTAATCTGTATGAAAAGACTAATTCCAGTAGAGTGTCTAAGAATTATAAACAGTGTCCAGCATTGGAACATGCTCTTTCTTTGACCAAGTGAATTTTTATTGGATACATTTACAATAAGTCAGTGATTTCATTGAACTAATGTTTGTATGAGTATAAAACATTGTATCACTACTATAGTCATAGATAATATATCATCTTAATTTTATCTATGATAGCATTCTCTCATAATCTTCCATAAAATAAAATATTTGGATGTCTTGCCTTATAAAATATGGCCAGAGAAGACATACCAAAATATTTTTATTTAAAATTTTCTTACCTTAAATGGCTGTAAAATGTCCTCAAAATGACGTAGATTGCAAACATAAAAAGTTTATTGGTCCTAAGATAATTGCTTTGTAAGTTTGACAAATACTCCTGTCTTTAGAACATTCTTATTTACTATCCACTCATGTTTTCTAAAGCAGCTTAGTTTAGCACCTAGAGCTATCTCACTAGCATAAGGGGAAACTAGTAATAGAAAATCATATCTAAATCAAAGTGTTCTTTGCTTTTGCATTGGTTGGGTAATCAGCTTACTTTAAACCAACATCCCCCACTGAATTAAAACTCTGTCAGCATCACTGGCAGGGTCAGCATGACCAGGGGCTTCCCTCAGTTTGTTCAAACTGTGCTGTCTACAGTAGTTCCTCTTTTAGTAGATTGAAAATACTTTTCCTTTTTTTAAACTTACTATTGCTTATAAAGTTTGTAATTTCTTAATTGTTGATATTAAAACTATAATTTACATATGATCTATATAAAGAATAAAATGAATTATCGCAAGTGACTCTACACCAGAATTTCTTCTGGCTACTTCTAAAATGAATTAATCAATGTTTAATGATAAACTCCATAAAACAAAATGTTAAGCTCTGTAATTTGTTAGCTAACTTTATTATTAAAAATTATAGATAAGTATACTATGTTAGAGATACTGTGATTAAATAAAATAAGAAACGTGTGTTTTTTGAAAATTTCAAATTTTACGTCATTTGGTATGTTTTCACACACACCAATTAAACACTCACATTAGTTATTAGTAAACTTGTGCTAGTTTCTACATCAGATAATAATCCTAGGTAAAACAAATCAAATGTACAAAGATTATTTATTTGCCCATGACAATACTCAATAAAATTTTCACTTTTTTGTGTTATGTTGTTGTTCAGTGCCATTTAGTTGGTTCCAACCCATAGTGACCCTCTGCCCAGTACAGTGAAGCTCCACATGGTCCCGTGGTCCTGTGCCATCTTCACAATTGTTCCGATGCCTAAGCCATTGCTGCAGCCACTATGTCACTCCATCTCATTGAGGGCCTACCTCTTTTTGGATGTCCCTTCACCTTACCAGGCATGAATTTGTCTCAAGGGACTGGTCTCTCCTGACCATATAGCCAAAGTATGTGAGATGAAATCTTGCCATTTTTGCGCCTAAGGATCACTCTTGCTATACTTCTTCTGAGACAGGGTAGTTTGTCCTTATAGCAGTCCTTGGTACTTTAAGTATTTTCCTCCAGCACCACAATTCAAATGCATCGATTTCTACTTTGGCCTTCCTTATTCACTGTCCAACTTTCACTTGTTCTAGGGGGTACACCAAAAAAAAATGGAGAAAAGCTCCACTGGCCGGAGCTTTCATAGTATGCATTTTTCCTGCTAGGCGAGCATGGAGAAACTCACTGTGAGTTCGTACAACCAGTGGCATTGCCTGGAAAGGTTCTCTCTGGTCACAGTGAATTTTTTCACCAAAGCAGTTTTGCCCAAGCTTGTTGTTGTTGTGTTTTGTGTGTGTGTGTGTGTGTGTGTGTGTGTGTGTGTGATGGTCAATTTAAGAGAACAGTATCTGGCTGTGAAAGGTTTTTTCCTGCTTGGGAAAAATGCCACAGAAACTGTTGTGATGTTGAACACAGCTTACAAGGACAGCGCTATGGGAAAAACTCAAGTGCAGGAGTGGTTTTCTCATTTCAAAAAAGGTGATGTCGATGGATGACAAACTTCGTTCTGGACGTCCATCAACTTCCCAAACAGAAGAAATGTCAACAAAATTCACGCACTTGTGCTTGAAGACCGAAGTCGGACCATTTCAGAGATGGGGAAATTATTTGGACTATCTTCGAGTTCAGTTTATCAAATTTTAATGGAAGATTTGGGAATGAGAAAGGTCACTGAAATTTGTGCCTTGGGTTCTGACTGGCCGGGAAAAAGAGGATCGAGTGGAAGGAAACATGCCATGCTTGAAAGAACAGCTCTGATGTGACCCAGACATTTTTTCCAAGGTCATTACAAATGAGGAGACCTGGTGCTATTCATATGACTCCGAAAGCAAACATCAATCAAGCCAGTGAAAGACACCATTGTCACTTTGCCCCAAAAAAAGCTTGTCAAGTGATATTAAAGATCAAGACGATGATCATTTGTATTTTTAATGTGAGGGGGATAGTGCATTTGGAGTTCATTCCACCAGATCCGACTGCTAATCAAGCTTTCTTTTTATAGGTACTGAAAAGATTGCATAACAGTGTGTGACAAGAAAGGCCTGATTTTCAGCAGATGGGGGAGTGATTTTACCACCATGACACTGCACTTGCTCACACAGCCATCTCAGTGCGCCAGTTTTTGGCAAAAAATCCCCAGCATGCCTCTCTTGCCCCATGCACCTGACTCACCTGACTTCGCTCCATGAAACTTCATTTTGTTTCTGTGAACGAACTAGGCCATGAAGGACAGCAATTTGACAACGTAGAAGAGGTGAAGAAAAACGAGGGAAGTACTGTCAGCCATCCAAACAGATGAGTTTGAAAGATGTTTCCAAGAATGCAATTGCAGAGTTGACAAATGTATTAAGTGTAATGGAGGGTACTTTGAAGGTGATAAGGCTTTTTTGTAAAAAAAATTAAATACATAGCTTTGAAAAAAATATTCCAGTGTTTTGAGGTACCTCCTCATGCCACCAAGACTTTGTCTAGGAATTTATCAGTTCTGGACAGAATAAAATGTAATGTAGTGTTTGGATTGATCTAGTTTAGTTTTAACCAATGGAGAACCTTGGTGAATGGATTGAAGGTCTTCTCATATGTTCACCTGGTAAAAGTTCAGGCCACCTACGAGATATTGAAAGCAAAACCTAAATGTAATCATTTGGCAGGAGCTATGGGATAAAACGGAAAGTATCTGAATGTATGAATAAATTCCAAGCTAAAAATATTGATAACATATTTGTGACCCTTACAAATTGCAGACGTTTTTTATGCCCCCCTCCCCACCCACCGGGTGCTTTTTAAACAAAAGAATGGGAAATACTTCTTCAATTCTACATCAATATATTTGCTCTCAATAAATCAACTGTTTAGAAACAATTTTTTAGACTTTATAAAATCCAATGAAATGTAATAAAACCTACAATTGTTTGTATTTAAGATTATGCCTCAATAATTTATAAATTATTATTGTATCTTATATTACACTGTCCGGCGCCTCCCTTCACCCACCCCGCTGCTGCCCGTCCCCCAGAGAGGAGGCCATATGTGGCTCCCTGTGATCCATTCCCCCTTGCTACCTCCCCTTTCCCTCCTGATATCGCCCCCTTCACCCCCGGTCCTGAGAGTTTCTTCCGTCCTACATTCCCTGCGCTTCCAATTCCCCTCTGTACCGCTATGCATCATCTGGTCTAACCAGGTATGCAAGGCGAAACTGGGGTCCTGGTAGTTGGGGGGAGGAAGCGTTTAAGAACTAGAGGAAGATTGTGAGCTTCATTGTTGCTATGGGGGAAGGGGAGGGGGAGAAAATTTAAAAAAAAAGGAAAATGAGCGGATTCCGGGAACCCAAGAGGCAAGAAAATTTTGGGAATGATGAGGGCAACAAATGTATAGATGTGCCTTACACAATTGATCTATGTATTGTGACGAATTGTATGAGCCCCAATAAATTGATTAAAAAATATATATATATAAAAAAAAAAAAAGATTATGCCTCATTATCTTGCTTCAAAGTGTTCTTCATCTTTGTTATCATTATTCATGCCTTTAGAATACATGTTTGCTTATGGTGAATTGGAGCCCTGATGGCACTGGGTTACATGTTAGGCTGCTAACCACATCAGTAGTTTGAAACTACCAGTTATTCCATGGGAAAAAGATGAAGCTTTCTACTCCCATAAACACCCAAGAGCAGTTCTACTCTGTTATCTAGGGTCAAACTCGACCCCATGGCAGTGAGTTTGGGAAATGACTAGTAATATCCTTTTTCAGAAAAATATTGTCAAGAGGTGAGCTAACCCAGAACTGAGCCCCCAAGGGTCTGAGTAGCCAAAATGAAAGTATTAGTCTAGCCTTTAAGCACTTACTGTTAGTACAAGCAAGAGGCTAAGTTAGAGAAAGCACCAACTCCCACCTCTTGTCCCTATCCATTTTTTTTTCTGTAATGGAGCTGAGGGAGGGGGATCCGGTGGATCAGAACAGACTTTGGGCTCCTCTCATCGCTTAAGGAGCCCTGTACTTTATGGACCTGGAGGTTGTTGGAATGGGAGAGCAGGAGGAGGGGGACCATTAGGAGTGGAAAAGTACCGAGTCAGAGTAGAGGCAAGTGTATTAAAGATTTTTCCTCATTTCCCTAGAACCTACTAACATTTTATGCCTCACCAAAGAGGAGTGGTCCCAGCCATCACAGCAGGGGTGAGTTAAATGTTGGATCAGCATGGCTGATGAATTATGTTATAAATATCCAAATGACCCTTGGCAGAAAATGGTTCACCACTCCTGCCCTAGAAGTAGGTTTCAACAGAGGCACCTGAGGAAGGCATCTGATAATGCCCCCCCCCCCATAAAAAGGCTCCCAATGTGATTGTCTGAGTTAGGAAAACAGTTATGTTAGCAAAAATATGGCCAGATAGCAGGGACCGGAGTCCTTGACCGCAACTTCTTCAGAGACACAATGCACTGACAGTGTACCAAATCTGGTATGGGGGAACAGTTTCTCTGTGACTCCTGGTTTTCTTGGTGGCTTATGTTCAGGCTTGAAAAAGAAATCAAAGATTCATTTTTTCAGCCACAAGCTTAACTTCTCAAATATTTATGTCTATCAGATTCTATAGGCTCATTCATTATGTTTGTTATGTAATGAAATAAAGAAGATGTGACTCAATGCATACTATTCACTCAATGCACTTTGGTTGCATGTTTGATCAGGGCTATAGGGTAGGTGGGGTAGGATATATGTGATTGTTAGATTTTATGCCAATTCAGTGTATCTGAATAAATGTCGGGGTGGAGCCCAATCTTTCAAACATGTTGCAACTTGATGATTCCTCTTTGAGTCTTTTCTATAAGAAAGACTCTGACCAGAGTCAAGTTCCCTTTTGCCCCTTCACCTTCTGCTGGTCCTAGATCTTGTGTCTGGCTCATCAATCTCTTGTTGTGTAGCCTTCTGATCCCAGGAATAGTCAGAGAACTTCTGACATTGGATTGATTCGGCTCACCTTGATTCATTCAGCATCTGCATATACCAGCTTGTGGCCCTCCTGCTTCCTGATCCTCAGCTTTCACAGCTACAGGAGAAGCTTCCAGTTTACATCTGATCTAGGGACTCGAACCAGAGTGGATTTATTTCTACAACTGTGTAAGCCATTTCTTAATATAAATCTCTTTCTGTATACATACACATAGAAGGGTTATTGATTTTGCTTCTGTGTTAGTCTGGGTAGACTAGAGAAACAAAGCCAGAGACACCCATATGTGTGTAAGAGAGAACTTTATATCAAAGAGCAATTGTACATTAAGAAAACATCCCTTTTCAGTATAGTTTGCTTTTTCAAAAAGTTTCTGATGTAGTTTTCCACTTTTAAAAATATATAAAACTTCTTATCAATATAAAAAAGGTCATTAGTTTAAAAAGCAAACTACACTGAAAAGAATACACTTTCAGTGATAGGATTTAATGATGAAATAGTGATTTTTATAAAATGCAATTTTCAATTAGAATTTTTAAAAGTAGCATTTAGATTGCAAAAAAGAAAGGTATAAAATAAAATAAAAAGTTTAAAATGACTTAATTTTTTAAATTTTGTAAGTCTGTGAAGCTTACATTTATAGATATTAAATATTTTCTAGAGAAAATTAGGAGTATGGACCTCAGTATCATTAGTTTTCCTCTTGGCATACTATTTATGTACAAAATAATGGCAAACTAAACCAGAAAGCAATTGTTATTTATTGTATTAGTTGTAATTTGATGATGTGACCTATACAAATTGGTCTTCATGTCTTGTCAATTATGCTAATTGTTTTGAGCTTGAACTTTACCCTAACCTCTTAATTTTGTCATAGCTAAGATTGTTTTAGATTTGAATTATTTTAAATTCATAACATCTCTTATTCTTTTCTGTATCAGTTAAAACATTTGTGGGGGCTTCCCCCCACCCCACCCCCCAAAAAAGAAAACACCCCAGCCTAGTCCATATCAAGTCCATAAGTCCGATATTAATCCATATGTTGATACTGGTCCATAAATTCCCCTTCAGACTCATGCAGCCATGCATTAAAGCTGAATGCAGGAAGGTCATGGGACAGTGGGTGGAAAATCTTGTGGATCCAGTGGCGATGGAAGCATCTCCGAGCTGGCGTGGGTGTCCATGTGGCTTCTACAGCTCCAGGGCTCTGGCTCCATCAGCTTGGCTCCGTGTGGCTTCTCCGCAGGAATGTGTAGCAGAGAGTGTGGGTCTGACCTCCAGGGAGCTATTTATCTCCATAGTGCCTCCAAATAAGGTTATCAGGCTGACCTGATTGACAGGCTTACCTCCACCCCTTCACTCTTAATAGTCTCAATTTGACACCAGATTATGTTAGTGCCACAGCTTCTCTAGAGAACAAAACCTAACACCGTTTCCCAACAAAAGCCTTGTCGAACAGTTTTTGCTAGCTACCCTGGAAAAATTAGCAGGGGCAAGATCAATTCTCACTACCCTGGGGAAACAAATTCTCAGTGAAATTTTCTTGACATTATTCTTTAAAAAGAGTATTTAGTTTTCTTTAATAAGGCCTTGTGATCATCTTGTGGCCTTTGAGAAAGCCTACCAAAATTATCCCTTTGCGTTCTTAAAAATAGGCACTGTAATGAGCTGTCCTGTGTCTTGAATTTATCTGGCCAAGAAGATCACCCTAAAAGCTACTGTATTAGCTGGACTTTTTTTTTTTTTGGGGGGGGGGGCAGGCATCCTTAGGTGACTTAGACATGTGTATTACTGAACTTGTCTGTAGCCATCCACTTATCAGAGATATGTTTAAACATATTTTGCTTGTCACTTGCATGTACTAACTGGAAACCTAGTAGCAATACTTTTTACTTACCATCATATATTAATTTATCCATTATTCCAAATAACAGTTAATCAGATATATAACTTAATAAGTTACCCAAATTAAGAGTTTAATTTGTCCAAATCAATTTGAACCTAATAGTTTGTCCCAAGCGGTGGTATTTTCAATCATCTCATATGAATGTAGAAGTTGGATATTGAATTAGGAAGAAAATGAAAGAATAGATGAATTTGAATTGTGGTACTGGTACAAAATATTTAAAGTGTCATGTACTGCCATAAGAGAGGAACACCCCAAACAAGATAGATTGAATAGCAGATGTACAATGGGCCCAAACGTAATAACTATTGTGAGGTTGGTACACATCTGGGCATTTTTTTGTTCTGTAGTGCACAGGGTTGTTGTGAGTCAGAATTGACTCAACAACCTCTAACTATAACAAGAGTTTATCTCTCAAGATTTTGATCTTAATCATTATGTTCCCCTCACCCCCACCCCCTTTACTGTTGAGCATGCATTGGACTGTGAACACCAAGGTTGGTAATTCAAAACCACCAGCTACTCTATGGGAGAAAGATGAGGCTATTGATTCTAGTGAAGACTTACACCTTGGAAAAACCTATATAGAGTCACTGTGAGTCAGATGGCAATGGGTTTTGGGTTATACTAAGATAAAAAAGGGGGTACCCCCCAAAAACCAGAATTTTTAAAAATGCTATGTATTTAAATTTTTCTACATGAAAAACTTATAGCCTTCAAAGTACTCGCCATTGTACTTAATACATTTGTCAAATCTGCAATTCCATTCTTGGAAACATTCTTCAATCTCATTTGTTTGGATGGCTGACAGGACCTCCCTAATTTTTCCTTCACCTCTTCTAAGTTGTCAACTCGCTGTCCTTTAGTGACCCTCTGCATTTGCAGAAACAAAAAGAAGTCACATGGAGCAAGGTCAGGTGAGTAATGTGTGTAGGGCAAGAGAGGCATGCTGGGGTTTTTTTTGCCAAAAACTGGTGCACTGAGATGGCTGCCTGAGCAGGTGCATTACGATGGTGGCAAAAATCTAGTCCCCCATCAGCCACAAATCAGGCCTTTTTTATTGCACACTGTGACACTATATTTTTAGACCCCATAAATAGAAAGCTTGATTAACAGTCTGACCTGGTAGTCAGAACTCCAAATGCACTCCGAGTTGTCATTTTCATCTGCTCAGGAAGTTGACAGACGTCCAGGAAAAGGTTTGTCATCAATCGACATTTCACCTTATTTGAAATGAGAAATCCACCTGTACACTTGATTTTTTTCCCAACAGCACTGTCCTTACTTGTTTTCACCATTTCTCTGATGTTCAGTCCTTTGATACACAATACTTTTTCATTTAACAAAGTTAAGATTAGCTATTTTTATTTTATTGCTTGTGCATTTGGTTTCATATTTAAGATTCCATTGTTAAAAATAAGTTCTCTAAGGTTTTTTTTTTTAAACTAATTTTTGTGTCACAAAGAATTTAAGTAACTTTAACTTTCACTTTTCCTCTTTTTATGGCCACTCAGACCAGTGTTTAGGCATTATGGATAAGGGATCTGGAGGGTTCTTAAGACAGTGACCCTTCTTTCTCTCTTTTAAATTTTAACTTTATTTTGGCTTTTATTTATATATTTTTAATTTAATCAATGTTTCCATTTTATTTGTGAAATTTTAATACATGCAAAGAAAACATATTCTATGTAGTTGTACAGTCCATCTAATCAAAACAGCGACAGTATCTCATTGAACCCTTCCTCGTTCTTTTCTTCCCCCTCCTGCTCTCCCTCCCACTTCACCCCTATTATCTCTTCCCTCTCTCCAACCCCCTGGCTTGGGCTTCTGGTATTTAAAGTCTTTATCCTTTTCTCTGAAAGCCATTTTATTTTGTTCCTTTCTAATAACAGTTTTATAAAATAGTGGTTGTAAAATCCTGAAATCCCACGAGTAATGTGTTAGTGTTCCAGTCGTTCTACGTCCTCTCTAGCATTTATTCTTTCTAGAATTTTTTTGTGTCATTGTGAGGTGGTGTCACATTATTGTTTCCATTTTCTAGTTCTTTTATGGCAAAAGAATACAAGCATTTTTCATATGACTGTTGGCCATATGGCCATATGACCTGGATGTCATCTTTAGTAAATTGTTTACTTGTGTCTTATTCCCATTTTTTGATTGGGTTATTTGTATTTTTTTATTAAGGTGTTGTAGTTTTCTTTATTTAAAAAAGTAAGTAGTGTTTTTGGCATAGATGTCACATATCATACAATTTAATCATTTAATAATATCAAGAAAAATTGTGTAATCATCACCCAAAACAATTTCAGAACATTGTCTTCTTGTAGTTGTTCATTGTTAGCTTCTCATCCCCCACCTCCCATCCTCACCTGCCATGCCCCTAGGCTATTATCAATCCAATTACTGTCTCTGTAGAGCTACCTATCCTGGGTTTCAGGTAAAGAAAATCATAGAAAATACAAACAGGAAGCAAACAACAAACCCTAACAACAATGACTAGTCAAAATCAAAAAGAAAACACAAAATGTTAAATGCTGAAACTTTAGGATGGGTCAAAGGGAGATCAAATCATAAGGTAGTGCATTTTGATCTGACCAAACGTACCACAGTTGACTTTACAGTGCTCTCTGTATGATAGTGTAAAGCTAGATTTCCTCCATGGCAGGCTCTGAAACCTCCGGTAGGCCTTGGTTTCATCTTGTTCTGTGCACAGTACAGAACTGGAAAATCCCTGGAACAACACAGCGGGCCAAACCGCCAATGAGAAGACGACATGGCCAACTCTGGAACAACACAAAGGACCAAATTGCCAAACCACCACAAACAAGCCAACCAGCGGAAAGCGGGAGGGGCGGGCTGGGGACGCCCTGGCTACGTAAACCCTGTGTATATAAACGGCAGCGTTCTCTTTGTTCAAGGCTCTTGCCCAAGACTGTGCGTGTGGTTGAGTACCTGAGGATTAGAGCCCTGGCTTTAGCTAGTACAAATAAAACCTCTTTTGTTATTGCAGCCTTGTGTCTCATCTCCTTCCATTGTTGGGGTCAGCGCTCCCAGTCCTACAATAGCAAGGCTTTTATGGTCTAAGAGGATTCAAGTTGTAATTTCCTATAGATTTTTAAAACCAGCCATTTATTTGCTATATCATTACCAAATATTTTTTCCAGTCTTTGTGTTCTCTTTTTTCCTCTTTCGATGAAGTCTTTTGGTGTACATAAATGTCGTATTTTTAGAAGGTTCCAGTCTTCTATTTTGTCTTTGGTAATGGGGTTATTTTTCATTATGTTCACTATTATATTTATGACTTGTAGTAGGGCCCTTGAGTTTGTCCGTATTTTTTCATTGATGATTCCTATGGTTGTAGTGTTTGTATTTAGATGTTTAGTCCATTTTGAATTTCTTTTTTTTTTTACATGTTGTAAAGTTTGGGTCCTGTTTCATTCTTTTGCAGGTGGAGATCCAGTTAGAGAGATTGTCTTAGAGGTTACTGATTCAATTTTATTTTTCTTCCATTCTGTTTCTGAGGTCTTTAACCATGTTGCCTAATTCTCTTATCTAATTATTTAACTTTTTGTGTTACTTTTGGTTTAAGAATTTTCGTTTTTAAATTTCTTCCATCATTTTTATCTCTTGAAGGGACCTAAACACCATAATTATGAATTCTGTTTCTGTTAGATCCATAGATCCAGTGCCTGTTTTTCCCCTACAGTACTCCAATCATTTTGGGTTATTTTCATTTGTTGGTTTGTGTTTTTCTTGATTTGGGGGGGTGGGCGCACGCTATTTACTGCTGTAACTGCAGCATTGTGGTTCAACGATTAGTGGTGTCTGAGCTGCTGGGTTGTATAGGGATAGTTGACTCTGTCTAGGTACATGGGGGAGGTATAATAGGACCTGGAAAACTAAGGTTGGTGTAATGCAGAGAAGGAGAGGAAAATGACTAAGTGGGGAAAATGAGGGGGAAGAAGACAGACAATTTAATAAAAGTAATGACAGTATAATGACAATAAGCTACCTGACTAGACCTACCGATTTGTAAAATTAATGGGAAAATGTATTTAAAAGAGTTAATCAGAATTAATAGTCTTCATGGAAATATATTTCACAAAGAAAATGAGGGAGGGAACAGAAAGAGGTGGGGCAAGAGGAGAAAACAGCAAGCAAATATTTAGAACCAAAGAGGTGGTCTTTTGTAAATGTATATGTAGGAGAAATAGAATTAAAGAAGAAAAGATGAAAGATAGAAAAGAGGGAAACAGGGGAAAAGAGAAGTAGAATAAGATAAAAGAAGAAATAAAAGCATGAGAATTAAAAGAATGAAAAGGTGTGAATGGGCAGAGAAAAGGAGAGACAAAAGAGGCAAAAACTGGGCTGTGACTTGGGTGTGGGTGCTGGAGTTCTGTTGCTATGACAGTGCATTAGTCTGGGTACATTCGAGAAATAAATCCACAGAAATTCATGTATAAAACAGAGTTTTATATAAAGGGTAAGTGCACTTCAAGAAAACATCACAACCCAGTGCTGCCCAAGCCCACACATCCAACATTAGCCTATATGTCTGACACCAATCTACAAAGTCCTTCTCCCTCTCACAAAACACACACTATGACGCCAACTGCAGGAGGAAAGCCGAGTCAGTGAACGTGTAAGCATCTCAGCGCTGGCAGGGGTTTCCACACGGGTGCTCCAGCACCCAGGGCTGCATCGGGGCAGGTCCATTTGGCTTCTCCTCGGGGATGTCTTGCAGGAAGTGAGCCTTGCCAGTAAAGCAGGAAACTGGTTAAGGCAGCTGCACTCTGGTCTGACCATCACAAAGCAAGAGACCTGAGAACTAGTAAGGCGAGACACCGAGCCATTATCCCTCCACCCTTCAATTAACCCCGCATGTGTTTATTGGCCAGGTTGGCACAATAAACTAACTACCTCAGTGTGAATGTAGGTGGGTCTGTGTACCCAGAAGGGTGGGTGGTCCTTGTTTGGGTGGATGTGCCCAGATCTGAAGGCCTGGCTGTTTTTGCCAGGAGGCGTACATATTCTCCAGGGGCTGGTGTTGCAGGGGAAGACAAATAGGACAGACCTAGAGAAAGATCATAAAATTATTATGATAAATCAAAATAAATAAGTAAAGTAGAAAAGAAAACTGTTTTGTGATTGGGGATACCTGCTCCTTTGGTAGTGTTTATGTATACTCTGTGTGTGGGAGAGGGGCATATAAGGTGAAGGGCACCAGAGAAGAATCAGGAAAGAAGGTGGAAAAAAATGTTGAAAAATGTTGCTTGGGTACTGAGAATATCTGCACCAAGTTGCCCACTGAGTCTGTTATCCACATAGGACCCCCCCAGAGGCCAGCAAGGTATAATGTTTATTTGACTGGGTTGAATCCGTGACTGGGAAGAGTAAGAGTGTGCAGGTTGGGTAGTGCACAGAAGCAGCTTGTGCTGCCAGTTAATGGTAAATGGGAGTCCATCAGCAGATGTTCAAGAATTGTGGGTGTACTTAACTTTTATGTTGATTTTCTCACTTCCAGGGCTTGTAGGATATTACTTCTATGGAAACTGTCTTGTAGTTGCTTTTTATCTGGGAGCTATATTCCCTTGTTACCCTGTCCCTGGTCTGAAAATTTCATCTTTATTTTGTTATACGTTTTGTGGTTTTAGTTCTTACATTTAAACCCTTGATACATTTTAACTTAAGTTTTTATGTAGTTTAAATATGTCTGAATTCATTATTTTGCATATGAAAATCCACTTGTTCTAGCATTATTTATTGAAGTGATCATTTTTCCCCCATTGAATGTACATACACCATTATCAAACATCAGTTGAGTATAGATTATGGGTTTATTTCTGTTTCAATTTTTTATATCTGTTTATCCTTATACTTGTACCAATCTGTTTTGATTACTGTAAAATTAGAGTATATTTTTAAATCAGAAAATGTAGTCCTACTACTTTGTTCTTTTTGAAAATTGTTTCATGTATACGGAGATGTTTGTCATTTACATACATTTAAGAATTAGTATTTTCATTTCAGCAAATAAGACTGCTAGAAATTTGGTAGGGATTCCACTGAATTTGTAGATTGCTTTGGGAGTATGGGTACTATAGCTATATTAATTTTCCCAACCCCCTTATATGGGATGGTTTTCCATTGACTTAGTTCTTTGCTTTCTCTCAGCTTTGTTTTATAATTTTCACCTCCTTTAGTAAGCTTATTACTAAGTACTTTATTCTTTTGGATGTTATCCTTAAAGGGATCTGTTATTTGTGCTACCATAACAAAAATACCACAAACAGGTGTTTGTAAGGAACAGAAATTTATTTTCTCAAAGTTCTGGGGATTAATGTTTGAATTATGGCTTCCTCCATTTTGATTTCATTCTTTCTATGAGCCTCTTTCTTTGTTTCAGGCATATTCCTATAAACCTTGCCATTTCTTGACATGATTTGGAGTTTCTTGGTATTTCTAGGCATTCTTAGAATATGCCTTCTCCACGGTTCTGTGTTGATTGTGTTCTTTTCTAATTCATAAATGATTAAGTTTGAGATCTACACTGGTATGTCCTTATTAACTTACCAAAAAATCTATTTCTAAACTGGAATTCAACACATATTTGGGATTTGAACACAATTCCCTTTATACCTACACCTCACGTATTGCTTATCTTGTTATCCCACATTTTACATCCATAAGAATAATAAAAGATCTACTATCTGACTATTAATCTACTATCCAACTATTTTGTACATTAACTGTGTATGTCTGATAGTAATGAATACCAGAGTTCACAGCAAGAGTAATCCTGGCTGTGATGGTTAAGGTTATATGTCAACTTGTGTCATGATTTTCAGTGGTTTGGTAGTTATGTATTGAAATAATTTGACAGCTATGCAATTACATGTTTACCTTTCCAGTTATAATCAAGAAATAGAGGTCAGAAGGTTATGGTTATTGTTTTTTGGTGTGTGTGTGTGCATGTGTGTGTGTGTGATTCCAAAAGGATAATCCTGATAGATTATTTGGAGAATATAGGATGATCTCAGAACATATTTATGAAGATATATTAAGCTGAGTGAAAATTTCATTGGCGAAGCAAAGACCAGGGACATTGCTCCAAGGATATATATTTTTTTCTCTCACTCTCAATCAGGACAATGTACATGCTTAGAATTCAAGGATAGAAAGGGCAGCCTTATGAATGTTTTGCTGGGAAACCCTACCTAATCCACCCTGATTGTACCTCTTCATACTTCTTTCTATACAAAAGTAAAAAAACAACAACATTTAAAAGGAAAAATATTGGAGTCTATGGAGTATGCCATAACTGCTGTTTTGATGTTGCTTTAAATCAAATTGCCCAGAATTTTTTAGAGACAGGTTAGGGATAGGGAAACATCACACTCTGAAATGATAAACCTGTATGGAGAAAATTTCAAGAAACAATAGCTTCATGTTTTGATATTTCTGTTTAGTAAAGGTTTGTAATTTTGCAACAATCTTTTTTTTCTTAACATCATATTTTAATGCTGAAGCAGATAGGATACATGACTGAATAGACCATTGGAGCTGACATCTGGTGTACTACATTTGGTGGTGTAGTGGTTATGTGTTGGTCAGCAGTTGAAAATCAGCAGTTGATCTACAAAGTCAGCAGTTCAAAACCACCAGCAGCTCCTTGGGAGAAATACAGGGCTTTCTATTCCTGTAACTAGTTTCAATTTCAGAAACTCATGGGCACAGTTCTACTCTGCCCTATAGGATTGCTATGAGTCATTATTGACTCAATAGGAGTGTGTTTGGTTACATGTTAGTTTGTTTCTCTAGAAGTCTGAATTGCAATTGGTACAAAAGTGTAAAGAATCACTTACATATGGACATCTTTTCAATATAATATGTAAGGGTTACATTGCTAGGTTCTCATCAATTATCCTGTTCCCATCAATTCTCCTACAGCATTCACAAGTGAAATTTTCCCCTTAATGTTAACATGTGTATACATATATTATTGTTGTTCTTGATCCATTCTCAAAATTGTTATTAAGTTTGTGATTCTTGTGTCCCCCATCTCATTGAAGGTCTTCTTGTACTTTACCAGCATGATAATCTTCTCCAAGGAATCGTGTTAACATATTAAAAGTACATGAGGATCTACATATAACCTCCTCCCTGAGGAATGGGCAACAGAAAAGTGGGTAAAGCGAGACGTCGGGCAGTGTAAGACATGACAAAATAATAATAATTTATAAATTATCAAGGGTTCATGAGGGAGAGGGGAGCGGGGAGGGAGGGGGAAATGAGGAGCTGATCCCAAGGGCTTAAGTGTAGAGTAAATATTTTGAGAATGATGAGGACAACAAGTGTACAAATATGCTTGACACAATTGATGTATGTAGGGAAGAGTTGTATGAGCCCCCAATAAAATGATTTTTAAAAATACATGAGACAAAATCTAGTCATCCTTGCTTCTAGGGAACATTTCCACTCCTTGCTTCTAGGGAACATTTCCACTGTACATATTCCAAGACAAAATTGTTAGTTTTTCTGGAAGTTCATAGTATTTTCAATATTCTTTGCCAGCACCATAGTTGTTGTTAGGTGCTATTGAGTCAGTTCTGACCGATAGCAACCTTATGCACAATGAAGAGAAACACTGCTTGGTCCTGTGCCATCCTTAAAATTGTTCCTATGTTTGAGCCCATTTTTGTAGCCACAGTATCATAATTAAAATGCATAAGTTCATCTCTGTCCTTCCTTAGTCATTGTTCAGGTTTCCTGTGCATATAGGGTGTTTGAATACCATGACATTAGTCAAGTGAACTTTGCCATCAAAGTGATATTTTTGTTCTATAACACTTTAAATATACCTTGTGCAACATATTTGATGAGTGCCATAGGTCCTCTGATTTCTTGAGTGCTGCTTCCATGAACATTGGTTATGTATCCAACTGCAACAAAATCCTTGACAATTTGAAACTTCTTCTTTTATCATTGCTTATTGGTTCAATGGTAAAGATTTTTGGTTTTTTATATCGAGGCATATAATCATTGATCTTAATCAGTAGGTGCTTCAAGTCCTGTTTAATTTCAGCAATCGAGGCTGTGTCATCTGCAAATAGCAAGTTATTAATGAGCTCTCCTCTATCCTGATGCTGAATTCTTCTTCATACAGTACAGTTTATCGGATGATTTATTCAGTATACAGGTCTAATAGCATGGTGACACACACCTTTCATGATTTTAAATCAGGCACTGTTGCCTTGTTTTGTTCAAACGACTGCCTTCTTGGTTTGCATACAGGTTCTAGATGAGCACAATGATACTTTCTTGAATTTCTGTTCTTCACAATGCTGTCCATAACTTGTTATGATCTATAGAGCCAAAAATCGACATAACACAAGTAAACATCTGCCTGGTAGTCTCTGCTTTCAGGCAAGATTCACCTGACGATGATACTCCATATTTCCATGTCCTCTTCTAAATTTGGCTTGAATTTCTGGCAGCTATAGGGCCATGTATTGCTGCAACCATTCTTTAATTATAGTCAGCAAAAATGTACTTCATGTGATGTGAATGACATAGTTTGATCTTTTCTGCATTCTGATATATTTGTGCATTTCTTTGGAATGGGCAGATAGGGATTTATCCAGTCATTTGATCATATAGCAAGCTGTCTTCTGAATTTCTTAGCATAGATCAGTGAGCCCCTCCAGTGTTGCATCTGCTTGTTGAAGCATTTCAATTGGTCTTCTGTCAGTTCATAGAGCTTCATTTTTTACTAATGCCTTCCATGCAGTTCGAACGTTTTCCTTCAATATCATTGTTTTTGATTATAAGTTGCCTCTTGGAATGATTGAATGTGAACCAATTCCTTTTGGTAACTTGACTCCGTGTATTCTTTTCATTTTCATTTGAAGTTTCTTGTACTGTTCAACATTTTGTCCATAAATAGTTCAATATTCCAACTCAATTTTGAATATTTTTCTTTAGTTCTTTCAGTTTGAGAGATGCTGAACACATTCTTCCCTTTGGTTTTCTTACTCCAAGTCTTTTCGCATTTCATTACAATATTTTGTCTTCTGGATTTTCTCATAGAAATTTTCTTTTCAGCTCTTTTTCTTTATCTTCTTTTATCATTGTTTTAATTTTTCTATATTTCAGAGACATTTTCAGAGTATCTATTTTGGTGTTTTTTACCTGTCCTTTTAATGACCTTTTGCTTTCATCATGCATGATGTTCTTGATTTTATAACCCAACTCCACTGATTTTTGGTCACTAGTGTTCAGTGCATCAAATATATACTTGAGATGATCTCCAAATTCAGGTGGGATATACTCAGGGTCCAAATGTGGCTGTTCTGGGTCTGGAGCCATGGGCTGGAAAGAGTGACGGACTAGTTGGGCTGCTCATTGCAAAGTGAGCAGTACCAAGCCACCCGCCATTCTGTAGAAGAAAGACAAGTTTTACCTACAGGGTAACAGAAATTCACGGGAACAGTTCTACCGAGTTAGAGGGTCACTATGAATTGGATGACGGTGAGTTTTGTTTGGTTTGCTCGTTCTAATTTTCTTAAGTTTCCACCGGAACTTTCATATGAAAATTTGATTGTTTCACAGTAGGCCCCTGTCCTTGTTATGCCTAATAATATTGAACGTCACCATCATGTCCTTCATGAGATGCAGTACACGGATTCTTGTGTATTTCTCCTGGTCAGGTACCTGTGTATTTTCAGCATTTATGTTGTTGAAATAGCCATTTTCAGCGAATAAGCATTTGGTCTTACCGAGTTCTGTCATGTGATCTTTAGCTTAATTTCTATCACTTCAATCATATTTTCCATTTACTGATCCTTCAATGTTTCCACGTTTCACATTCCAATCATCAGTAATTATCAATGCATCTTGGTTGCATGTTTGATGAATCTCAGATCATAGAAATTGATAGAATCCTTTAATTTCTTTATCATTGGCTTTAGTGGTTGATGTGTAAATTTGAGTAATAGTCAAATCATCTGGTAATTCTTATAGGCTTATGGGTACTATCCTATTACAGACAGCATTGTACTTCAAAAGAAATCTTGATTTCTTTGTTTTTTTATGAATAATGAAATATCATTCTTCCTCAATTGTCATACCTAGCATAGTAAATGATATGACTATCTGATTCAAAATGTCCCATATCAGTCCATTTCAGCTCACTAATGTCACAATATTGATTTTTAAGTATTCGATTTCATTTTTTGACAAATTCAAAATTTCTTCACTTATATTTTGTATGCAGCCCTGGTGGTGTGGTGGTTGCATGTTGGGTTGCTAATCACAGGTCTACAGTTCAAAACCATCAGCCTGCTTCTCAGGAGAAAGAAGGGACTTTCCACTCCCGTAAAGAGTTACAGTCTCTGAAATTCTCAGGGAAGTTCTACCTTGTCCTATAGGATCACTGAGTCAGAATTGGCTCGAAGGCAGGGAAAGATACTTTTGTACATCTTACATTCTGATTAATGGAGGTCTTCAGTCGTTTCTTCTCATTTTGAGTTGTGCCCATCAGTAAATGAAGGCTCTCAAACTTTTTCTATCCCATGTTAATAAGATCAACTGTAATTTGAGGAGGCAGATCTTACCCCTTTGTATTTTGAGTGTCTTCTAACCCGAGGGATTCATTTTTGGTCTAATATCAGACAAGGTTTTACTACTATTCATAAGGTTTTTGGTGACTAATCTTTTCAGCAGTGGTCTGCTCCTGTGTATGTGTATGTTTTGTGTGTGTGTGTGTAGGTGTATGTTAATCTAGAAATTCTACTTAAATCTAGGTGACCCTGCTAGTATTTAAAATTCCAGGGGCATAGCTTATAGCATCACAGCAACTCAAACCACCTTAGTATGACAAAGTACACCAAAATGATGATACTGCTCATCTTCAAACAACAGTAATAAGCTTGTGTCACTGTAATCATCTCCTATATTTCAGAATCTTAAAATCCTGTTTCATTAACTCCATGAAAATTCTAAGACAAAGATATAACTAGATTTTTTTTTTGGTGAATATGACATCACGTAGAAATGACATTAGGTTATATAGACCTGGAAACATTTTGCACCATGTTGGTTACATGACTCTAGCTAAAGGTAGATTTTAGGTAACTGTACGGGGAATATAGACATTACTTTCTATATCCCACTCTTATATTATCTTTTACTTTTTATGTTATTAAAATAATATGTAATGACTAAATAGTTATTATTTTATCTTTGGAGAAAGACGGAGCTTTCTACTCCCATCAAGAGTGACAGTCCGTGAAACTCACAGGGGCAGTTCTATTCTGTCTTACAGGGTCACTCACTATGAGTCGGAATGGAGACAATTGTAATGAGTTTGTGTTTTGTTTGTTAGTTTGTTTTACCTGTTTTTGTCTCATAAAGCGGTGTCCATTATTTGGAAAAATTAGTATAGCTGTCAGAAACATGTAGTCCATTTACCTTCATTGGAGAGAAAAAAACAGGAGACCCAGTGGAATAAAAATCAGTACAAGCACCTAAATTCAACAATCATAATACTAGCTTCATTTTTCTTGTTTACTTCTGATGGAAATATGGATTGTATGAAAATTATGTGTATATTGACAAAAACCAAATGTTTTACACTATCTTTGTCTAATTATATAGTGTGGTAATTATTTCACCAGTCAGATACATCAATTAATTAATAAATGTTAACAGACTAATTACTATGCGTTCATCACTCTTGGTACTTTTATACTCTGAGTGAAGAGACAATATATATAAATATGTAATAATTAAATATCAGTTTAAGGCACTGTTCTAATGACTCATAATGACAAAATTATCTTTGTAGCAATTTTCATGTGTCTATAATTGTAGTAAACAGCTTGATCAGCAGCCATTGCTGCTTGAGGGGCCAGGAAATTTGTACTGTCTCTAGAATAACGTTTTGTATGTGAAGGGAAGGCCCCACTTTGGAAGATTTCCAGGCCACATCCCTTTGGAGCTAATGGGAAGGAAGGTCATAGAAGCAGAATAATGAAGTGTGAGCAGAGGTGAATTTGGAACTGAAACTCTAGGATTTTGGCTTATATTCTTATACTAACTAAAATAGGATTCTGCATAAGTTACTTAGTGTGTGTGTGTGTGTGTACGTGATTTTCTCTCCACATTTTCAAAGAGTTACTGGAGAGATGGTGATGTATGTTGATAATAGGTTATCTATTCTAGAAATAAATTTATTCAAAAATTTTTTTGTTATTGCAAACATGAAATTATCAAGGGACATTGTATGGCACTGCTTCCTGTACATTTCACAACTAAATGAAAATCCATTTGCGTTGATTCTGAGATAGACCCAATGGTGAGATTTAGTTAGTGAGCACTGGTTCAACAGAATTAATACCTCATTTTTTGTTGAGTTTGGAGAACCAGTTGTTAAAATGGTACTTGTAATCAGGGTTCTCTGTAAGGTGTGCAGCTGGGCAGCCACCCAATGTGGAAATTACGCTTTATATTCCTTACTCTTTTTTAACATTCTTCTGCGCAGCAACATATTCTAAGTGCCAGTAGTAATGTTCATTCTGTCCATAGGTACAAGAAAGCAGATAGAACTATGCTTATAATATTTGTTTTTTCATTTCATTAAACTCATTATACTTTTGATGAAATACTACATTTGTATTCCCTTGTATTTGTTACTTCAGTAAACAAGCACATAAAGAAAAATTGTCAAGCAAGCAGAGGGTGACATACTGTCATTTGTTTCAGCTTTGTGTTAAGCGCCAAATTCCCATGAGATATTATGAGTGATTTATGCAATTCCAGAAAGTGTTCAAAGAGCTAAACATATTGTCAGAATAATTGCCGTAAGTTCGGCAGTGGTGGAAAGCGGTTTTTCAAAGACCAACATAATATGTTCAGAGAAGAGATGTCTTTTAATTGTTTGTAATATATCAAACACAATGACTGTTGTCATTGGCCTATCTCTAAAGGAATCGGATCCTACTCCTACAGTGAAAAGGTTAAGAATAAATCACACAGCCAATGACGACTCTCATATGAAAGCAAAGACTTTTGCAAGTTAGGACACCAATCAAGAAACAATATGGAAATATCTTAAATAACAGTTTTATTGATTTTTCTCAGATGTTATATAACATTTTTCTTTAATATTTTAAAATTCTTATAATTTAGTTTTATGTACCTCCTTTATTGTTCTTATTTAAGTATTAGCTGTGTAAAAGTATCAACTACCTTTTGGTATATTATGTTTTTATATTTTAAAATTATCATTAAACAGCTAACTGGTTGTATTTGAATTCCACCACTGGATAGACACGCTGCCCCCACCCCATCCCTGACCATCCACCCAAAATTTAGTTTGGATATCAAGATTGATGACTATACACACACACACTACAGACATATACAAAGAAAATATGAAACAGTTTAATATTTACCTAATATGCTTTTTTGGGGAGAACAGAGCGGTTCACAAACTTGCCGTTAAATAGCTTGGGAGATCAGGGAAAGAAGGCTGACTTGGGGGTTCTCTGATGGCTTTGAGGTGAGTCCAGAATAAGGTTTCTCTCACTTGACTAAGGGTTTGACTGATTTGAAATTCCTGCCAGCATCACAAAGGCGAGTGCCCTCAAGCTACCTTATCAACTTGTGTTGCCAAGGGAGAAAAGGAAAAGAAAATGTGGGGCTTAAAGCCCATATGGAGCAACATATCAGCCTGTGTGATCACGAGGTGTCCGATGGATCACTGAAGACAAATGGGTACATAAGCAAATGTGGCGAAGAAAGCTGATGGTGCCCAGCTATCAAAAAGTATAGCGTCTGGGGTCTTAAAGGCTTGAAGGTAATCAAGCGGCCATCAAGCTCAGAAGTAACAAAGCCCACATGGAAAAGCACACCAGCCTATGCAACCACAAGGTGTCAAAGGGATCAGGTATAAGACATCATCAGAACAAAAAATCTTACCATAGTAAATGATGGGGGGAGTGCGGAGTGGAGACCCAAAGCCCATTAGTAGGCCACTGGAGATCCCTTGCAGAGGGGTCTCGGGGAGGAGGAGAGCCAGTCAGGATGTGATGTAACAACGATGAAAAATACAACTTTCCTTTAGTTCCTAAATGTTTCCTCCCCACTCCCACTATCATGACACGAATTCTACCTTTCAAGTCTGGCTAGACCAGAGGATGTACACTGGTACAGATAGGAACTGGAAATACAGGGAATCCAAGGTGGATGAGCCCTACAGGACCAGTGGTGTGAGTGGCGATATAGGGAGGGTAGAGGGAGAGTGGGTAGAAAGAAGGAACTGATTACAAGGAACTATATGTGACCTCCTCCCTGGGGGACGGACAACCGAAAAGTGGGTGAAGGGAGATGTCGGACAGGGCAAGATATGACAAAATAACAATTTATAAATTATCAAGGGCTGATGAGGGAGGGGGAAGCGGGGAGGGAGGGGAAAATTGAGGACCTAATGCCGGGGGTTTAAGTGGAGAGGAAATGTTTTGAGAATGATGAGGGCAATGAATGTACAAATGCGCTTTACCCAATTGATATATATATGGATTGTGATAAGAGTTGTATGAGCCCCTAATAAAATGATTAGAAAAAATAATAATAATAAAAAAGTTAAAATGAAAGCAAAAAAATCTGCCAGCTGTCAAGCATCAAAACAGAATCAGAGACTGTTATAGACACTTATGGCAACCAAGATTGCTATGCAACATGGAAGTTTTGAACCTATACTTTTTAAAAAAAACTTAAATTAGTATAATATTCTTTATTTATAAAATATTTGACTTATATGAAAATTTCACAGTATCCTTTCTTCATGAAGCTATGGAGAATTTGATAGTTAATGATCAAGTTTAAAATTACAGCTAGTAATGCAGATATATCAGTATATTTCAGAAAATGCTTCTTAGCTGTGAACCTACCGTATATCGTCAAGTGTAAACCGAGTTTTTCAGCACATTTAAAATGCGATTTTTGTGGTAAAATTAGGTGCCTCGGCTGATATTCGGGTCAGCTTATAATCAAGTGTATATGGTACTATATTTGAATCCATAAGTAATGTATGATCCAGCTAAGAACTGAACTTATCCATGAGTTGATACTGTGGAGCAGGGCAATATGTTTTTTTTTTTTCAGTTTGGTGCTGAAGAAATACAGAAATACATAGAAATTAATATTGGATTTCTAACAGCTCACCATATAACACAAGGTTTGGATAATCATCTAATGATCAATTCATTTAATGTACAATGCAAACCTAGACAATCCAAAATCAGAGAAAATATCTTATTATAATAACAATGGTAAACATTGTTATTGCTAGGGGCCATCTAGTGATTCCTACTAGCAGCAACCGTATGTACAAAAGAAAAACGCCTGGTCCTGCACCATCCATTCTTGAAGCTACTATGTCAGTCCATCTCATTGAAGGTATACGTATTTTTGCTTACCTTCTATTTTACCAAGTATGGTATCCTTCTATAGGGACTGGACCTTCCTGATAAAATGTCCAAAGTGTATGAGGTGGAGGCCTGCCATTGTCACTTCTAAGCATTCTGGTTGTACTTCTTGCAACACAGATTTGTTCATGCTTCTGGTAGTCCATAATATATTTAATATTCTTCTTCAGTACCATAATTTAAAGGTATCAGTGGCTTTTCGCTCTTCCTTATTGTGCAACTTTTGCATGCATATAAAGTAATTGAAAATACATGGCTTGAGTCAGGCATATTTTATTCTTCAAAGTGATATCTTTGCTTTTTAACAATGAAACGAGAGAGGGAGAGAGAGGGGGAGAGAGAGAGAACTTTCACAGCAGATTTGCCCAGTGTAATATATGCTCTGATTTTCTGACTGCTGGTTACATGTACATTGAGTGTGTATCCAAGTAAAATGAAATCCTTGAGAACTTGTCTCCATTTATTTTGATATTGCTTATTGGATGAATTGTGAGGATTATCGTTTTCTTTATTCTGACGTGTAATCCTTATTGAATTCTTTGATTTCATCAGTAAGTGCTTCAAGTTTAAGTAAGCAGAAGGTGACATGCTGTATATTGCATGTTGCTAATGAAACTTTCTCCAATCCTGAAGCCTTGTTCTTCCTCAAAGAGTCTGCCTTTGTGGATTATTTGCTCAACATATAGATCAAGTAAGTATAATGAAAGCATACAACCTTGAGGTCCAACTTTCTTGATTTTTGAACCATGCTCATTATTCTCTTTGAAAAACTGCCTCTTGATCTATGCACAGGTAACGTATGAGTACAATGACTTCATCTAGAATTCCCATGATTCACAGCGCTATCTGTAATTTATTAGGGAAGTAGTCACCTGACTTTGCATAGTCAATGAAACTCAGGGAAGCCCATTTCTGGTATCTGATTGTAGCCAAGATCCATTTTATATCAGCAATGATAGCTCTCCTTCCATGTCCTCTTCTGAATCCTGCATGAATTGCTGACAGTTTCCTGTCGATAGTCTACTTTTAACATTTTTAAATTAAATTCAGAAAAATTATTTTCATGTGATCTAAAAGATATTGTTTAATACAATTCACATTCTGTTACAGCATTTTTACTTGGAATGTGCATTAATATGGATCTCGTTCAATCAGTTGGCTATTATTTTGGAAATTGTTTTCCAAATTTCTTGATATAGATGAGTGAGCACTTCCAACATTACATCTACTTGTTGAAACATTTAAATTGGTATTCTGTCAATTCTTACATATCTTTTACCCATACTGTTAGTGCAGCTTGGACATCTTTTCATAACATCAATTTTTGATAATTTTCTGCTTCCTAAAATGATTGAACATCGACCAATTCATTTTGGTACATTGACTATGTATTCCTTACAGGATTTTTTGAAGCTTCCCGATTTGTCCAATGTTTTGCCCATAGATTCCTTCAAATTTTCAATTAGCAGATTCGTTTTTCTTTTGTTCGTTCCTCTTGAAAAATTACTGAGCATATTCTTCCTTTTTGGTTATCTAACTCCAGGTCTTTGTGCATTTCATTATACTTTACTTTATCTTCTTAAGCTACCCTTTGAAATCTTCCATTCAGCATTTTCATTTCATCATTCTTTCCCCAGAAACGTTAGCCTCCCTACATTTTAGAGCAAGTTTCAGAGTTTTATTATTTAGGTGTTTTTATCCTTTTCTGTAATTTTAATAACCTATTGTTTTCTTTATACATGATTTCTTTGACATCATCCCACAACCTTTCTGTTCTTTTGGTTTTAGTATACAATATGTCAACTTTGATCTTCAGAAGGTCTGTAAATCCAAGTGGAACATGCTCAAGGACTTTTTTTTTTTTTTTTTGCTCTCATAGATCTGTTGGACTTTTCTTCACCTTAAAACTTAATTTGCTCTTGAGCAATTGATGCCCTCTTCCCCAGTCAGTGCCTGGCCTTGTTCTGACTAATGATAATTGTGTTTCTCCTTTTTCTCTTTGCAAAAATACTATTGATTTCATTTATGTGTCTTCCATCTGATGGTATCCACAAGCATAGCTGCGATTTTCAGTGGTGAAAAGGGGGTATTTGCAATGAATAAGTTGTTCTTGCAAAATTTTATTTTGGGAGTTCCAGTGTTGTATATATCACCAAGGACGTATTTCCCAACTATTATCCTTCTTACTTTGCATTCTAATCACCAGTAATTGTGAATTTTTCGTGGCTGTAAGTTTACTAAATTTCAGATTGCAGAATTTGTTAAAACTTTTCAATGTTCCCATCTTTGCCATTAGTGATTGGTGCTTAAGTGAGAATGTCATTCATACTATTTCATCTCATTTATAGACATACTGATATTATACTATCACTGATAGCATCATATGTCAGGATATACTTCAAAATGCTCTTTTTAATGATGCCATTCCATTATACATTTCATTTCGATAGCTTCAAAATTTCCTAAATTCATACTTCATGTATTCCACAGTTTGATTATTAAAGGATATTTAAAAATGCTTCTTCTCATTTTAAGACACACCACATTAGCCAAGAAAAGTCCCCCAAATTTTTGATTCATCTATGCAACTAAGGTTAAATTGACATTGAGAAAGCAGCCTAATCCAATCTTATTTTGATTGCAATCCAGCCTAAATAGCTCATCACCTGGAACTATATCAGACAATATCCCCCTGTTATTAATAATATTTACAGAAGCAATTTTTTCAGTATGGGGCACAGTTAATTATTTAAAAATGTGTTTTACCATATATTACATATTTTAAAAATCTATTTCATTGTGTTGTGATGAAATTTTATAAAACAAAATACCTTCTCTCATATTATGTATTTTAATGTTGCATTGTTTAATACCATGTAAACTAATATAAGACTTAAGAGAAAGATCGTTGTTCTTGTTGTTAGATTCCATCACGTTGTTTCCAACTCCGAGCAGCCTTGTGGACAACCGAACAGAACACGGTGCAATCCTAACAATTGTTCATATGTTTGAGCCCATTCCTGCAGTCACTGTGTGAATCCATCTTGTTGAGTGTCTTCCTATTTTTTTTCTTGCCCCTCCACTTTACCAAGCGTGATGCCCTTCATCAGGGACTGGTCTCTCTTGATAACATGTCAAAAGTGAGGAGCATTTCAGCTGCAGTTCTTCCAAGACAGATGTGTTTGCTCTGTTGTCAGTCCATGGCACTTTCAGTATTCTTCCACAGCACCGTAATTCAAATGCATCGATTCTTTTATTTGGTCTTCTTTAGTCAGTGTCCAACTTTCACATTCAAATGAGGTGATGAAAGCACCATGATCTGGGTCAGGAGCACCTAAGTCCTCACAGTAATATCCTTGCTTTTTAACACCTTAGAGAGGTCTTGTGCACCAGATTGACCCAATGCAATGTGTCTATTGATCACTTGCCTGCAGCTTCCATGAGCATTGATTGGGGATTGAAGCAAGACAAACTCCTTGACAAATTCAATGTTTTTCTCTATTTATCACGATATTACTTACTGGTCAAGTTCTGCAGATGTTCCTTTCCTTTATATTCAGTTGTAATCCATACTGAAGGCTGAAGTTTTTTATCTCCACCGGAAAGTTCAGTGATACCTAAGTTGTTGGATGGCTCCAAACTCAAACTTTCCACTACTCAAACAGCAAAATTTGAAGAAAAAAAACCTCAGCCGCAGACAGAGAGGTGATGCTTCCATATACATGCTGCTTTCACTCAGAAAACATACAGTGCTTGTGTTAATATGTTAAAACATTTTTCACTGTGCTTTTAGTCTGTGCTTTATTGAATAAATATGGCAAGAGAACACTACCCAGGCACACAAATTTTTTATTTCAAACCTTGCAAGAATTCCTTGTTCTGTTCACAAAATTCCCTTTTGATCCTTGTACAAGGTCCACATAAGCAAAATTAAATGTTTTGGAATTCCCATTCTTCTCCAGACCATCCACAGTTTGTTATAGTTCACATAGATGAATGTCATTGCAAAGGTCAATAAAACACAAGTAAACATATTTCTAATATTTCCTGTTATCAGTCAAGATCTATCTGACATTGGCAATGATATATATCACTCTTGCCACATACCTTTTCTGAATCCAGTATGAGTTTCATACAGCCCATGTCAATGTACTGCTGAAACCTTTATTGGAAGATCTTCAGTAAAATTTCACATACATGTGATAACAACACTATTGTTCTATTATTTGACAATTCTGTTGAGTCACCTTTCTTTAGAATAGATACATTCCAGTCAGTTGGCCACGTAGCTGTCATCCAAAATTCTTGGCATAAACACATGACTGCTTTCAGTGCTCCATCAGATTGCTGAAATATTTCCATTAGTATACCATCAATTCTTGGAATCTTGTTTTTTGGCTAATGTTTTCAGTGAAGATTGGACTTCTCCCTTCAGTACAATTGGTTGAATTCTGACTAGACTTTTTGTATTCTGTATTCTTTCCATATTCTTTCGAGGCTTTCTGCATCATTCAATAGTTTGCCCATAGAATTTTCCAATATGGCCGCTTGAGGCTTGAACTTTTTTTTCAATTCTTTCAGTTAAGATACGATGACTATATTCTTTTTATGTATTCTAACACTCGATCTTTGTATATTTTATTATGATATTTTACTTTGTCTTCTCAACCTGCCCTTTGAAATTTTCTATTCAGCTGTTTGACTTCATAATTTCTTTAAATTTCCTTACCTTTGATTAAGAGCATGTTTCAGAGTCTCTTCTGACATTCACTTTGCTCTTTCCCTCTTTTCTGTCCTTTCAGTTACCTTTTGGTTTCTTCATGTATGGTGTTCGTGATGCTATCCCAAAGCCCATCGTATCTTCTGTCATGAGTATTCAATGATTGAAATATCTTCTTATGATGTTCTCTAAATTCAGGTGGAATATACTGAAGGTAATATTTTGGCTCACCTGGCCTTGTTTTAATTTTGTTTGATTTCAAACTGAACTTACATATGTGCAATTGATGGTATGCTCGACAGTCGCCCCCTAAACTCATTTTACCTGCTAATATTGAGCTTCTCTATCATGCTTTCCCCCAGATGTATTCAATTTGGTTTTGTGTTTTCCATCTGGAAAAGTCCATGTATATAATTGCCTTTTGTGTTGAAAAGCTTATTTGGGATGAAGAAGTCATTGGTCTTGCAAATTTCTACCATGCAACTCCAGCTTCATTTATACCATCAAGATCTTATTTTCCAACTACCATCCCTTGCTCTTTGTTTCTCACTTTTACATTTCAATACCCAATAATTGTTACTGCATCTTGCTGGCATTTTTTAACAATTTCAGACTGAAGAGATTGGTAAAATTCTTCACTTTCCTCATCACTACCTTTAGTTGTTGGTTCTTAAATTTGATTAACAATTGTATTGACTGGACTTCCTTGTATGCGGATTAATGTTATCTTTTTTTTCAGACAGCATTGTACCTGAAGATTGATCTTGAAATGTCCTTTTTGATGATGAATGCCATTCCTCTTGAATGTTCCATATGACTTCCAAATTAAAAATGGTTAACGTCAGTCTGCTCCAGTTCAGCAACCCCCAGGTTATCAATCTTTATGTATTACATTTCATTTTTAATAACTTCCAGTTTTCCTAGACTTATACTTCATATATTTCAAGTTATGATAATTACTAGATATTTTCAGTGGTTTCTTCTCATTTTGAGTTTTGTCCCATCAGCTAATAAATGTCTTGAAGCCTTTATTCCGACCACATATTTATGCTTGACTCTGCTTTGAGAGGGCAGCTCTTCTTCAGTCATATAGCTATATGCAATATAGATTAGTGATTAGTGATGAAAAGTGTGACAGCACAATAGACCTGAATAAAATAAAAAGAATAACACTACTAAGAAAGACTGAACTCCACAAGTTTGATAATCTAGAAGAGATTGGAATAAACCTAAAAATACACAATCTTCCCAAATCAATACAGGAGGAGGAAGAAAACCTGAATAGACAAATTTTAAAAAAGAAGAAGAAGAGGATATAGAGAAGGTCATGAAGAAACTTCCAAGCAAGGAATCCCAGGGTCAAATGATTTCACAGGGAAATTCTGGCCTGTATTTCATGAAGAGCTGTCACCAATTCTACACTGACTATTTCAGAATATAGAAAAGGAAGGCAAACTCCCAAAACTCATTCCATAAAACAAGTACAAACCTGATAACCAAAACCAGGAACAGATTCCCCAAAGACAGAAAGCCACACACCAGCAACCCTCATGAATATAGATGGAAAACTTCTGGCCAATAGAAGCCCAAAATGTATCCAAAAAACTCACCATGACCGAGTGGGATTCATACCAGGGATGCAAATATGGTTAAACATTATAAAAGAAATCAATATAATGCACCATAAAATAAGACAAAATAAGAACACATGATCATATCAAGCAATAGAGAAAAGTCATTTGACAATATCCAACACCCATTTTTGATGAAAATTATCAAAAAAACTGAAAAATAGTAATAGAAGGGAAATTCATCAACATAATAAAGGTGATATACAAAACCCAATGGCCATCAACATGTTTAATGTAGAAAAACTGAGAATATTTCCCTTGAGAACAAAAAACAGGCAAGGATGCCCCCAACCATCACTCGGATTTAACATCATGTTATAAGTCTTATCCAGAACCATTAGACAACAAGATGAAATCAAGGGAATATAAATGGATAACGAAGTGAAACTCTTGCTATTTGTACACTATATGATTTTATTGAGAGAAAAACACCAAGACTCCTTAAAAGGTTGTTGGAAATAACTGAGGAATTTAGTGAAGTAGCCAGATAACAAGCAGAAATCAATTTGATTCTTGCAAACCAGAGAAGAGAGCTCCAAAAAAGAGATTAGGAAAACAGTTCTATTTACTATAACCACACAAAAGATGATAATTTTTTAAAATATTATATAAAATTATATAATTTTTTATATATATAAAATATATAAATTATATAAAATTTATTATATAAAATATTATAAAAAATATTATAAAAATAAAGATGCTCATTATTTGGGGTAAAAAAAATTCTTTTGCCATTACACAACATTTTGGTAATAATCTCTTAAAATGCTATATTATCTTAATAAGATAAAAACAAGTAATCCATTTTAAAAGTGGGCAAAAGACATGATCAGAGATTTCATTAACAACACTAAAATGGATAACAAACATGAAAAAATGCTCATGATCACTTGCCATGTGGGAGATGCCAATCAAAACGATGAGACTTTACCTTATACCCAAAACAATAGCCCAATTCCCAAAATGAGAAAATAACAAATGCTGGAAAGGGTGCAGAGAGATTGGAACTCTTATACACTGCTGGTGTAATTTTAAACATGTATAACCATTTTGAAAAGCAAGATGGTGCTAACCCCAGCAAATGGGACTAGAAATACCATATGACCCAGCATACCTCTGCTGGACATTTCCCCAAAGAAGCAAGAGGCAGACATGAACAGATATATGATCTCCCATGTTCATCACAGCCCTGTTCGTATTAACAAGGAACTGGAAACAGCCCTCATGCCCTAATGCCCAATCAATAGAAGAATGGATAAGGAAACTCTGGTACATGCACACAATGAAACACTATGCATTCCTAAAAAAAAGGCAAAACTTATGAAACACTTCATAATATGGATTTACCTAGAAATCCTTATGCTTCATGAAGTTAGTCATTCGCAAAAGGACAAATATTGTATGAATCCACTACTATTAGGATAAACACCAACACAAAAGCAGACCTACATTACCAGATCATGTAATCTTTGAATCTGATCTTCTAAGCCATGAGATATTTAGCGTACCTGGCTGGTGCTTGAGAACCATCTTAATAAGCACTGCAAGGGAGGAGTCTTTACCTCAGTTGGGCTCAATTTCTCATAATGGGGGCACAGAGAGAAAACCATTCAGTTGTTACCATATCACATTGCTCTACTGTCACCCCAACACAAGAGTGATTCACGAAGCTTATTGGAAATTCAGGTCAAGAGTTGGGGTGGGGCGACAAGTCTCTTGGAGAAGGTGATTACACTTTTGTTGGTGGGTTAAACAAGTGGGTCAGCCTACCATTGAGAAACATGCTCAACATTTCTTATATTGACTCAAAGGGGTAGGGTACCCCTGGTACAATGCTCTCAGTTAGACATTTTTTACCTAGTTTCTATCCACCCTTGGCGACCCAGGTAATATGCTATGGACAACTGAGATTTTAGACACTGTCTTTTGGAGATCCACATATCCTTCATAGGCCACAACCAGAAGTATCTGATTTGGAAACCCCACTGGACTTCACTTGGAAACCCCACTTGGAAAGCACACTGGACTTCACCTTAAACTCACCTGTAGCAAATTAAAGGAATTGAAACAACCCCTTGGACTTAAGGCTGAAGTGCCCTAGTGTGCAAAGAAACAGATTACTATATTCTAAAGTTATGGACTTGGAGGTAATTGGACTTTGGTTAGAATCTATTGCTGTGAGGATACCAAATGAATGGTGGCTTGGGACTACTATCTGCTATGTGCATGTTTTCTCTGCTTTTTTTATGACATGTGCTAGTCTAGTAGGCATGGTTCTAATTTTGTAATTGAGTCCCATGGAAAGTCTTGCCCTATTTCCAACCTTTATTGTTTGTTTAAAGACTGTTAAATCACTTACATTTTTAATCTGTACAAGTAAAAAATTCATGTACGTTGGACTGAAAAGCTGTCCTATATTTGTATACTGTGTTAGGCCAGGTTGAATACAGAAAAAAAATCCAGGAACACTCATATATGTGTAAGAAAGAACTTTATATCAAGATGTTATTATAGTAATTGTAATTACAACTTTAATTCAAGACGTAATTATATATGATACATTTATCAGTCCATCTTTGTACATCTTTGTGTTAGGCCGGGTTTATATCAAATAGTAGTTATATATCAAGAAAACATCCCAGCCCAGTCCAACTCAAGTCCATGAGACCATTACTTCCAAAAGTCCCTCTTGAGACTCAAGCAGTCATATGCAATGATGCAGAATGCAGGAATATTACAGGTCAGTGATTGCAAAGTCATGTGGATTCAAATTTTGTGAAAACATGACAGGGCTCTGGCAGCCCTCTGGGTGGCCAGCAATCAGGAAAATGAAGGAAGAGAGAGGGGGAGGCTCCCCGGGCCCTCCTTATAAAAAGGCCATACCCTCAAGGAGGCACCACCAGGCAGTGACCTCATTAACAGGCTGGATACCACCCCTACACTTTTATGTATCTTCCAGTTGACATAAAATTATCTATTGCATATATGATACTTATTTCAATCGTGTTTTAAAGTCTATAAAATTGGCTAAATTAATGATGCTCCATGGGAATGATTTTTAATGATTCCTATAAAATGACAATGATATCTCCAAGAGGAGCCGTGGTGGTGTTCATTGAGCTGCTAACCACAAGGTAAGCAGTTTGAGGCCACCGCTGCTCCACAAGAGAAAGGTGTGGCTTTCTATTCTTGTAGAGTTATTATCTAGGAAACCCAAGGGAGCAGTCCTACCCTGCCTTATAAGATCGCTATGATTCAGAATTGACTGATGGCAGCGAGAAAGTGAACCGGGGCCATATAAGTACCATATATCTGCATAGATTTTTGAGCTCACTTTAAATTGTAGCACTAATTTAAGAACAATTAGTTCTTGTGACATGACCCTGCTTGATACTTGCCCTCATGAAGAGATCACTGAAGATATGGGTGCTATAGCAAAGTGTGATGGAGAAAACAAATGGTGTGCAGCTATCAGAAAGAATAATATCTAAGGTCTTAAAAGGTTATCTTAAAACAAGCAGTTGTAAGTAGGCATCAGCTAAGTCCACATGGAAGAAGCATACCAGCCCGTTTGATCCAAGACTGGAGGAGGGAACTTTAGTAAGTTCAGCTCTAATACATTTAAGGTCTAGTAAATTCAGAATTCTTGGTTTGCAGAAGACTGTGGATGACAATGGAAGCCCAAATCCATTTGTAGGCTCCCCATGTGCACTAAGCCTCCAGTCCAGCTCCTCTGATCATTGTCAAGGAAGGTGAATAGTCTTACTGTCAGGCAGAGAGCACTGTGAAGTAGATTATAGCAGATTTAGTTAGGTTAAAATGAAACAGAATACCATTTGATCTCCCTTTTGACCCATTTTAAAGTTGTTTGATATTTTAATATATTCTGCTTCCTTCCCCCGCCCTCCACCAAAAAAAACCTCACCCAAACCATTTGATTAAGGCTTTCCTCTGTTATATTTTGTCACTCTTGGTTGTTTTTGTTGTTGTGTTTTTGTATTATTTTTTGTTTATGAAACCCAGAATAGACAAATCTATATAGACACTAACTGGATTAATAATTTTTGAGGGTGTGGCATGGGAGGTTGAGGGGAAATGAGAAGCTAACAATAATGAATATGAGAAATAAAATATTCTAAATTTGATTGTGGTGATGACTGCACAGTCTTCTTAATATGACTGAATTATTGAGTTGCATGACATGTAAATTATATGTTAATAAAATTATTTTAAAGAGAGAATCCATAAGTGGGAAAATATTTTTGACAATGATATAAAAGACAAGGGGCTAATCTCTACAACTAAATCCATATGGAAAAGACAAACAACCATGTATTTAAAATGGGTAAAAGACATGAATAAATAATGCACCAAAGATTAAATTCAGACAACTAACAGACGTATTAAGGAATGATCATGATCACTACCATTTGGGAAAGACATATGAAAACAAGATGATAGAGCACCTTACAGTTACCTTGACAACCAAATTCAATAAAACAAGAAAATAACAAATACTGGAGAGGGTGTGTAGAAATTGGAACCCTTGTATACTGCTGTCAGGATGGTAAATATGTACAACTGTGAAAAGCGACATGGTGGATCTAACTCTAGGTAAAAAAGTTACACATGATCCAGCAAGACTTCTGCTGTGTATATATCCTAATGAAGAGTTATATAGGAATAAACATACGCATACCAATGTTCAGTGCCGCAGTGTTCACAATAACAAGAGGATGGAAACAACCTAAATGTCCATCAGTAGAAGAATAGATGAATGAATTATGGTATATGTATTATGGAGTACTGTGCAATACTACAAACCATGAAGCACGTGAATGGACCTGGAAAAGATTGTGGGGAATTAACTTGTTGTTATTAGATGCCATTGAGTCTGTTTGAATTCCTAGCAGCACTGTGTACAACAGAACAAAACATTAGATCCTGTGCCATCCCCACAATTATTATGCTTGAGCTCATTGTTGCAGCCACTGCATTAATCCATTTTATTGAGAGTCTTTCTTTTTTTCACTGCCCCTCTACTTTACCGAGCATGATATCCTTCTCCAGGGATTGTGTTTCCTGATAACAAGTCCAAAGTATCTGAGACTATGTCTTTCCATCATTGTCTCTAAGGAACCTTCTGTTTGTACTTCTTCCATTGCAGTTTGGTTGGTTCTTTTGGCAGTTCATGGCACTTTTAATGTGCTTCTCCAGCACCAGAATTCAGATACATCTATTCTTCTCTGATCTTCCTAACTCAGTGTCAAACTTTTACATGCACATGAAGCAATTGAAAATACCATGACTTGGGTCAGGAAAACTTTAGTCTTCAAAAAACATACTTGCTTTTCAACACTTGAAAGAAATGTTGTGCATAAGATTTACCCAATGCAATGTGTCATTTGCTCTCTTCACTCCTGTTTCCGTGAGCATTGATTATGGATCCAACCAAGATGAAATTCTTGACAATTTCAACCTTTTCTTCATTTGTCATGATGTTATTTATTGGTCCAGTTGTGAGACTATTTGTTTTCTTTATATAGAATAATTTTGTTTTCTTCCATATTAAAGGCTGAGTGAAATGAGTCAAGCACAAAAGGACAGATATTATGTGAGACTAGTGTTATAAGGAACAAAAATATAAAAGTAAGATTAAGATTTTCATATCAAAGAGGACAGAATTTGGAGATGACTATGGGAGGGAAGATTATGCATTGAGCTAGACTGTTGTGGGGTATTATGTTAGTCCAGGTTGACTAGAGAAATAAATCCAGAGACACGCATAGATATGTAAGAGATAACTTTATATCAAGAAGTAATTATCCAGCAGAGTCCATATCAAGTCCATAAGTTTGATATTAGCCCATAAGTCCAATATTAGCCCATGAATTCCTCTTCAGACTCATATAGCACGTGCAATGAGGCCAAATGCAGGAAGATCACACGCCTGTGGGTGGGAAGTCCTTTAGGTACAATGGCTCCATGGCTCTGGCTCCATGTGGCTTGTCAACAGGAATGTGAAGCAGAGAGAGAATGTGCCCCACCTCCAGGGAAGCAGAGAGGAAGTCCCAGAATCCTCATGAGAAGACCAAACACACATGAAGGGATCACAAGGCTGTGATCTGATTGACAAGCTAGACTCCACCCCTTCATTCTTATTTATCACATCAACATGAAATTGTGTAGCAGTCACAGGCATTAACATGAACGTAATATAAGATAGTTGTCTACAAAAGAGAGAAGAGAAATCAAAGAGAAGGTGAAGGGTAAACTTTTGCAGGCTATGTTTGGTAGTTTAAACTCTTGAGTATAAAGTTTACAATCCAAAATGTAAACCCCCCCACCTGATATACCATAAACCATGGAAGAAAAACAAAACAGAGAACTGCTTTGGTTGCAGTTGAGTAAAGGACTTGGACCCATATGCTCTTGTCCCCTTCCAATACCTCATCAGGCCATTCTTCTGAGATACTACCATTGAGCCTGAATCATTATTTGAATATTATGGTTCTATGTGATCATAAATATATTGAATTTCATCAAAATGTAAAGCTCTAAAAATAAATTAACTGTCATTTGAAAATAGTCTTCTATAATGAAACATGTAAGTCAGTATCTGAAAGAAAAAAAAGAAATGTAAAGTGATGAGAAAACATTAATTTTTCTTTTTCTTAATTCTCAGATTTGATCCTAAAGCTGTAGTACCTGGGAAGATTGTAAGTTATAATGATCCGCAAGAATGTCATATTTTTCCTTATATCGTATCTAGTGTAGAAATGATCTCTTCTCTGTTTTAAGATCTTTGAGTTCTAATCCATAAGAGTATGACCAGGCTTTATGAATTAATTTGTAACTTAAGTAATTTACTTTTAATACTGAAATTTATTAACAGTTCATAATTTCTCTAGAGGTAAATATTGAATATTTTTGGTCTGATAGGAGATAAAATGCCCAAAGAAAAATTTTCAGAAGTAATTGCATGAAATGTGTACTCATTAGGAAAAAAGTATTCATGTAATGTCTTTAGATTAAAACACCTAACATTTTTTCATTGTTTATCTTTCCCTTTCAAACAAAAATAATTTTATGAAACTTTAGAAAGAATGAAAGTAAAAGAATAACTCTAACTCTCAAGTATTAGAGCTCTTGCCTTAATACATATGCTATTTTTTTAATCATGGTGATAGCAGTGCCATTTTTGTATATTCCTTTGAAATTATAGCCAGTAGGATATTTTAGGTATTGAAAAATAACTAATTGATAAATGAGAGAATATCAAAGTAAGGAAATTTGCAAAAGCTCTCTTTGTAGCAATGTAGGAGTGTTCCTACTGTGGGTGTGCATGTTTGCATGGTGGGCTTATTTATTAATGTTCGCTGCATAGAAAATTTCTTTTTTTGAAGATATGAATCATGATCCTAAAATCACAATGTCTATTTTCCTTAAAGACTCTTATTCCATTAGAGTTTTACAAAAAGTGCAACTTTTACTTCTGCTGTCCATAAAGCAATGAAAAATCTCTTGTTTTGTTAAAGACAACTAAATTGGGGGTGTCTTTGGTCTCTGGAGTTCAATTGCTTCTGTGTTCTTTTCTTAATAAACATGCCAATACTAAAAACAGCATGGTCATACAGTAAATGTCTGTTCTATGTTGGTATAATATACCTACAAACTTTTAATAGGTAAATCTAGATTTTATTTATTGCTTTGTAATTTACCAGCGCTGTAGGTTATTTCTTGGGATTATTACTTTTTTGTGTTGCTTTCCTTCATTCCATTTCAATTTGGATGTCATAAATTTTGCAAGTTGGTAAGCAATAAGTCACTGATTGTAAAAGATCAAATATTATGAGTTATACATAGATAGAAAGAAAGATGATATGTAGGTAGATAGATAGATAGATAGATAGACAGACAGACAGAATACATAGAGTCACTGTACTAAAAAGAATAATATCTGCCATCATCAACTTTACAATGCTTTCTGGCTGATAAAAATGCTGTTTATATCTCTTGACTATGGATAGACATAATCATCAGAGGTTTAATCCATATGGGGAATCTGCTAATGGACTTGGGGATCACATTGTCATCCATAGCCTTCTGCAAGCCAGGTGTTCACAATTGAAGTTCTGATACTATTCCTTCCTTTGGATTTGGATTTTATTGTTTACAACCTGTGGATCACACACACTGGTTTGCTTCTTTTGTGCGGACTTAGTTGATTCCTCACTTAGATGGCTGTGTGTTGTAAGAGAAAGCTGTAAGGTCCCAGACACTCTTATTTCTAATAACCTGGAACCATTTTTTCCACCACACTGTGCTACGTTGTTGATGTTTGTTAGTGTGTTGTTAAGTGCCATTGAGTCATCTCTTATGCGTAGTGACCCTATGCACAACAGAACGAAACTGTACGGTCCTGTTTCATCTTCACCATTGTTCCCATGCCTGAGCCCATTGAGGTGTTAACTCACTGTGCTAATACATCTCATCAAGGGCATTCCTGTTTTTCACCACCCCTTCACTTTACCAAACTTCTCTAGGAACCGATCTCTCCTGAAAATATATCCATAGTATGTAAGATATAGTCTTGACGTTTTTGCCTTAAAGGAGCACTCTGCCCTTTCTTCTCCAAATACAGATTTGGGTTGTCTTTTTAGCAATCCATGGTACTTTCAATATTTTTCTTCAGCACCACATTCACATGCATACTTTTCTAGAGCACCTATATATTGAGTGATTTCTTCATAAGGGTGAACATTGAGCCACGACCATGTCATAAGAACTATTTATTCCTAAATTGGGGCTAGAATTAAGTGCAATACTAAATCCATTCATAAATCTATGGTTTATATATGTCTCTGGTTCACTTTAGAAATATCATTATCATTTTGTGATAGAGAATATTATAAATCATCCTCATCTGACAAAAAGTAATTGTACTGACAGTGTCATTAATTTAGCCCATGGTATAGAATGTAAAATACTGTTAAGCAAAGGAAATTAAACAACTATAGGCTGGATTCAAACAACAATACATGAATTGTTGATTTGTACAGATTAAACTCTTAAGTTAGTGACTGGATACTAAACAAACAATGAGTATTGGTGATAAGACCACACACTCATTAATAAAGACAAAATGATGCCTTCCAGAATAATACATGTCATAAGAAATCAATGAGGGTATTAATGTAGTAAATATATGGAAGCCCCAAGCCATCATCATTGAGCTTTCTCAAAGCAAGACAGCTGAAGCAAAGTCTAATGACCACCAATTCCATGCCACTGGGATTAAAGACATCTGCTTCTTCTTATACAAAGGTTTTTTTAGCCTTAAGTCAAAGGGAGTATGACAGAGCCTTAAATCTGCTATAGATGAGTTTAAGGTAAAGTCCAATTTGCTTGGTGTGGTTTCCACATCATCCTCTGATGTGGTCTATGAATGATGTCCTACACCTCAAAAGGACAGAGTATAAAGTCCCAGTTGTCTATAGAACATATCCTGGGTCACAACGGGCTAGTAAAACTAGATCAAAAGTGTCCAATTAGGAAATTTGTACCAGAAGGTTTATCCCCTTGGGTTCTATATTAGTATAGCTAAGTGTTTTTTTCCTGATGGGAGGTTGCTCCTCTCCATTTACCCGCCAACAGAAATGTAATTGCCTTCCCCAAGTCATACATTTTTCCTTTGTCTCCATCTTGACTTGAATTTCCAGTAAGGTTTGCTTATTACTCTTGTAATAGTGTTTGTTGATTTGGTGTGACCTTAGCACAATGTTGTATGGCAGCAACTGATGGTTTTCTCTCTCCGCATCTTGCAAAACTGACCCCAGCTGAGGTAGGGGTGCCTCTGCCTAAGTGGTGTTTGAGCCGTACCTATAAAGGGTTTGTGGGTGCTAGGCAGGCTCACTACCTCATTGCTTGGGAGGCACATCATTTCTGTAGATCACATTATTCAAACTCTTCATTTTGCAGCTAAGAAAGCTAATATTTAAGGAAAGTAAATGTCTTTCCAAAGAAGTTCATATCGTTGGTCAGTTATGAAATATAGGTTACAAATTAGAAAATTTAAGAATTAGAAGAAATCAATAAAGATTATTTTCTTTATCCCCACACTCTTTGTCATACTATCATGGTTTGTAAGTCATTGTGAAGGTTGAGCATTCATCTCTTTGTGCCACCCAATGATACCTAATCCATCATCAAGTTATGCTAATATTACCTTCTAAATTAATCAGACTTCGAATGATCGGTTTCTACTGCTACCACTCTAATCCAAGTGATCATCATCTCTTTCCTGAACAGTTAAAATAGCCTCATGATTGGTCTCTCTGCATCTATGTTGCTTTCCTACTATACAGTTAGAATGCAGTTTCCCCAATATAGTGTCTGTCAGCCTCTCCCCCCAAATACAGTGTCTTTAAGTAATTTTTTCCTGGTCTTGAAACAACCCAGCCAGGTAATTCTCATAACTTCTTGGTCTTTGGGATGCTGGTATATAGTAAGCCACGTATAGTTTGTTGCAGACATGCTGAAGACTCAAGCCCAATTTTCACCATTTCTCCTTCCTCCTTATTTATTCCCTTGTTCTCTAGGGCCTTCTCCTCCCCAAACACACCCCAGCTCTCCCATGAAGCACAACTGTACACAAAATAACTACCAGAGAAGCAGGAATCCCCACGCACAGGTAGTTGTATTTTTTACTTTCTTTTCTTTTCTTCGGTTTTGGTACTTTTGTTCTATTATAATATTTTTATTAATTTTTTTCTGGTTATCTCCCAACTCTGTTTCCAATATCCTCTTCTGGTGAGATCCTACCCTCCTGAGAATATGCATTTTCCCCAAGCATAAATAACCAAGCATGTAGATTCTGTCACATCCACTAAAACATGGTGTTTTCTTGTTCACTTCTGAGTGCAAAAACACACCCATATTTATGCTGTCATAACCATAGAACTTCAGCAGCCACACAGAAGCCATACCCATATATTTTGTCTCTATCCCTCCCTTGTCCCGCACATGCACCCATTATCTGTTTCTGCTGTTCTTTTATTGTGAAATATATTTCCATGAGACCTATTAATTCTGATTGCCTTTAAGATATATTTTCCCATTAGTTTTACAAATCTGTTGGCCTATTCAAATAAATGCCTATTGTTATTACCATTACTGTGTTAGACAGGGTTCTCTAGAGAAACAAAACCAGGACTCTTGTGATTATATACATACTTATAAGGTTATGGATAGCAATGGCACAAAGGAATATAACAGCTAATTAGTCCACACAGCAGTACAGAGAACTCAGTTCAACTCACTTATATGGAACAATTAATATACTGGAAATCCTTAAAATCAGGAGGGCAGCTGGGTCCAAGGTCAAGGAAGCAGACAGCTGAGTCTACCATAGAGCAATGTAGGCAGTCTGGCCACAGGCAGCAAACAGCAGGATGGGTCAACAACAGTCAGCAAGATGACAGGATCCGACAATCCCAAGCTCAAGTGATGTCAACACCAGCAGCATGGCGAAACAGGACTCAAAGGAATCTCAAGCTCTAGGGACATGATCTGGGTTGGTAGTCCCACAGGTCATGTAGGTCACAAGTTGAGGCAGAGAACTAGCAGCCGCATACTGGTCCAATAGCCATAGAGAAAGAGAGAGAGAGAGGTGGGGTTTCCCAAGCCATTTATCTCTTTGCCCTTCAATCAAACTGTGACCTTATTAATCCCACATGGTCCTATTGGCCAAGTTGGTACAATAAACCTACCTATCACAGTCCACCCATTGCCAACCTGGCACCTATACACAGTTCTTTAGCCATATATAATTTCCTAACATTAGTGAAATAACACCAAACATCTATCATACATATAAATGAAACACACTGAATCTAAAAGGATCTGGTACATCAAGCATAAACAAAGTGAATATATTCAATAAGCACATACAAGGAAGATGAAATGACAATCACAAACCTAGCCTTTGCAAATGATCACGTGGTCTTAACTGATAGGGAGAACTACCTTCTATTAGACAGTCTGTATTACCTCTGCCCTTGGCCAGCATCTTAGCTGGCCATGGTTCTCTGCCTGGTGGGGTGACCGAGACCTTAAATCCTGAGGGGTCTGTGTCATTAGACATCCTGTTGGGATAGGGTTGCTGTAGTTTACCATTTATTTTAATCACAAGGTATGGTAGTACTAAGAGACAGCCTATGTAATCTCCCAGATTCCAGACATCTTCTTCTTTACCTTCATTATGTAACTCCAGTCCAATTTCTCCTTGCTAATCAGGATCAAGCACACCACTCAGTACAGTGGCACCCTTCCTGACCTGTTGATCTAAAGTCGTGAGAAGTCCAAAGTGGCCATAGGGCATTCTTAGCTGCCAATTCAGTATAATCAGTGCTGTGTTTCCAGATGGGAGAGTTCCTTCCTTCGGGACCAGGACCTCTAGGCCTGAAGCACACAGGGTTACTGAGACAGGAAGCAAAAATGCTGCAAATGGATCACTAGGAATAATAGTGAGTGGTGCCACGCCAGCTTCAACCCCTTGGTTCCTGGACCCATGAATCCTGGCTATTGGAGACACAGCACCATATATTGGCCACTGGTTTAGAGCATATACAGCTTCCTGGAAAACATTGCCCCAACCCCGCAAGTTGTTGCCACCTAGTTGGTGCCATAATTGTATCTTTAGGAGGCCATTTCCATCGTTCTATGAAACCAGCAGCTTCAGGATGATGAGGAACACGATAGGACCAGTGGATTCCATGGGAATGGGCCCACTGCCAGACTTCATTTGCTGTGAAGTGAGTTCCTCAATCTGAAGCAATGCCATGTGGGATGCCATGCTGGTGGATGAGGCATTCTGTAAGTCCACAAATGGGAGTTTTGGCAGAAGCACTGCATGCAGGGAAGGCAAATCCATATCCAGAGTAGGTGTCTATTCCAGTAAGAACAAAATGCTGCCCCCTCCATGACAGAAATAGTCCTATGTAATCAACCTGCCACCAGGTTGCCGGTTGATCTCCCTGAGGAATGGTCCCATGTCTTGGACTCAATGTTGGCTTCTGCTGTTGGCAGATGGGACACTCATCAGTGGCAGTGGCCAAGTCAGCCTTGGTGAGTGGAAGCCCAAGGCGCTGCTCCCTTGCACAATCTCCATCCCTGCCACCGAGTCCACTTGTTTTCATGTGCCATTTGGGCAATAGCAGGAGGGACAGAGGAAAGAGGAGGACTAGTCTCCACAGTGTGTCATTTTATCCACTAGATTGTTAAAGTCCTCCTTTTCAGAGATAACCCTTGATGAGTGTTCACATGAGACACAATTATTTGTACTTTCTTGGCCCATTCAGAGAGGTCTATCCACATACCACTTCCCCACACCTTTTTGTCACCAATTATCCAATTATGTACCTTCCAATTCGCTGATCATCCAGCCAAGCCATTGGCAACAGCCCATGAATCCGTATACAATCTCAAATTTGGCTATTTCTCCTTCCAGGCAAACTTAACAGCCAGGTACACTGCTCAAAGTTCTGCCCATTGGGAGGATTTCCCTTCACCACTGTCCTTTAGGGAGATCCCATAAAGGGGCTGTAGTACTGCTGCTGTCCACTTACGAGTGGTACCTGCATATCGTGCAGAGTCATCCATAAACCAAGCATAAATGTTCTGTTCTTCAGTTAAATTATCATGAGGAACTCCCCAGGAAGTCATAGGTGCAGACTGGGAGAAGGTACTGTGACAGGAGTGGAGACTGTGGGTATTTGGATCATTTCTTCATGCAGTTTACTTGTCCCTTCAGGTCCTGCTCTAGTCCAATCTCGTACATACCACTTCCATTTAACAATGGAGTGTTGCTGCGCATGTCCAAGTTTATGACTCTGTGGGTCAGACAATACCCAGTTCATGATGGGCAGCTCAGGCCTCATGGTGACTTGGTGGTCCATGGTGAGGCACGCAGTCTCCACTAAGGCCCAGTAACAGGCCAACAGTTGTTTTTCAGAAAGGGAGTAGTTGTCTGGAGAGCATGGCAGGACTTCACCCACAAATCTTAAGGGTCTACGCTGTGATTCACCAACAGGGTTCTGCCAAAGACTTCACACTGTGTCTCTATCTACAACTGACACCTCTAGCACCATCGGGTCAGCTGGATCATAAGGCCCCAGTGGCAAAGCAGCTTGCAAGGCAACCTGAACCTGTTGCAGAGGCTTTTCTTGTTCTCAGTCCCACTCAAAATTGGAGGCCTTTTGCGTCACTTGATAAATAGGTCGAAGTAGAACACCCAAATGAGGGCTATATTTTCCCCAAAGTCCAAAGAGGCCCAGTAGCCATTGTGCCTCCTATTTAGTTGGGTCGGGGGATGCAATAGCTTATTCTTCACTTTAGTAGGAATGTCTTGACATGCCCCACACCACTGGATCTCTAGACATTTTACTGAGGTGGTGGTGCCTGAACCTTCCTTGGGTTGATTTCCCAACCTCTTGCACACAGATGTTGTACCAGTGAATCTAGTCTTTGATACATCTTTTTAGTGTGCCCAAGCAGCATAATCCCATCAATATAATGGACTAGTGTGACATTTTTAAGAAGAGAGAGACAATCAAGGTCACTTTGGACTAAATTATGGCACAGGACAGAAGAGTTGAGATACTTCTGGGGAAAAGAGTTGTAAAAGTGTATTTTTGACCCTGCCTACTGAAGGCAAACTGGTATTGAGAAGAAGGAATTCGCCAGATCAATAGCTGCATAGCAAGTACCAGGAGAAGTATTAATTTTCTCAAGCAATGAAATCACATCTGCATTGGAGTCACCACCTGGTTAAGTTTACAATAATCCACTGTCATTCTCCAGGATCCATATGTTTTGTTTATAGGCCAAATAAGTGAGTTAAATGGGGATGTGTTATGAATCACCAACCCTGCATTCTTCAAGTCTTTGATGGTGGCACTGACCTCTGCAGTCCCTCCAGGGTGCGGTATTGCTTTTGGTTTACTATTTTCCTAGGCAATGGCAGTTGCAATGGTGTCCACTTGAACTTTCATACCATAAGAGCCCTTATTCCACATTTCAGGGATCCAATATGGGGGTTCTGCCAGTTACTAAGTATGTCTATTCCAATGATGTATTCTGGAACTGGGGAAATGACCACAGGATGAGTTCAGGAGCCTACTGGACCCACAGTGAGGCATACCTAACATAAAACTTCATTGATAACTTGACCTCCATATGCCCCCACTCTGACTGATGGGCCTGGAAACCACTTTGGGTCTCCTGGAATTAGTGTCAGTTCAAAGCCAGTGTCCAATAATCCCTGAAAAGTTTGATTGTTTCCTTTCCCCCAATGAACAGTCACTCTTTTGAAAGGTCGCAGGTCCCTTTTTAGAAGGGTAAAAGAAAGACTAACAGTAGAAACTTTTGGTGATATAACAGGGCCCTCCTTCAAAGGGATCCAGCCTTCCCCTCATTCAAGGGGCTGTGGGTGTGTAAACTGGCTCAGGTCTGGGAATTGATTGAGTGGTCTTTACCCTCTATTCTGCTGTTCACCTGATCTAGCATTCTTTCACCTGTATAGATCATGTAAATATTTAGTAGGTTTCCCATATATTTCACTCCTAGGGACACCATGGCTAAGTAGCCAATGCCATAACTCCACAAGATTACTACGGAAACCTTGCTGTCCATCACGATAACCACATCCACCCCGTCTCTGTTGATTCAGTGCTGACAACTGCCCTCTACCACCATGGGGCCCAATCAACCCTATTGTAGGCAAAAGTCAGAGTTCGCTTAGGGCAGTTCCCACTGTTAATCCTGGTGTACATAAAATAGCAATCGCAGGAGTCTTCAGAGATCCTGGGGCCCAATTCACAAAATTGTTCCTTATACTTTTGGTGAAAGATATGTCTCTTCGTGACACTCCCTTTTTTGGGTCGATGGTAATATCCTGATAGATCCATTCCAACATACCAATTTCCCTAAGGTTTTGGATGCCTTCTTCTACAGTGTACCAAGGTAGGTCAGGTACCTCAAGTTGGTCTAATCTAGGTCATCTGGCAGTCCATGCTTCAGTGAATTAACCAAATAACCAATTAAATCCTCTCTTAACCTCTCTTGCTGAGACATTGAAGGAAGAATCTGTGCTTAGGGGCCCAGTAACAAGAAACTCAGACTGGTCTAATGTTACATTCCTTGCACCAGTATCCCACACCCTTAGTATCTATTCCCAGGGATATTCCCCAGGCTTCTGCTTGTATGTATTAGAAAACTGGAGCAGCTGTTTATGAGTATAGCACACTCCTTCCTGAGTCATCTGAGTCATCATCTGAACCTCACCTTTAAGAACTTTCTGAGACCTAATTCTAGTTACAGGTCTAGAGGAAATAATGCACGGTGAGGGGTTTCCTGGGGGCTCTCATCAATATCTTGTAAGGCATCTCCACTGGACAATGCTACAGATGCAGCCCCACCTGGCATTTCAGCTTGAATAGCTTGGTTAATCTGCTCAGGTGTGGGTTGTTTTACTGAGGATTGGTTAATCTCCTCAGGCTGGAGGGGTGGATCTATTGAATGGATTGGCTCAATTGACTCTAGGGGCTCAATATCCTCCTCTTCTGGATCATCAGCCCATATGTTCTCATCCCATGTTTCAGGGTCCCAACTTTTCCCGGGACACACACACACACACACACACACACACACACACACTCAGTGATCCACATCCTGCCACACCGCTGCTGGCACAACTTTCTGCAGCTGCGGCATAGGAACCCAAGTTTGGGGGGCTTTATCACTGCATTCTCCCTTCTCCCTGCTCACTCTGTCCCACCCTTTAGGCTCCAAGAGGTGCATTTGCACACCATTCATGGCCCCCCTCCCATCTGCCTACCTGAGGGAAGTTCCCCTAGCTAGAAACAGATCACCCAATCCCCAACCCATCCCCTAAATAAGCTCCCCTGCACTGGGGCCAATACTTTCTATCAGACCGAAGTTTGCACAGCTACAACCTCCCAAAGAGAGCTCAGGGTTCTGAGACACCCAGGAAAATGGCACCAAGTGCGCACAAATCGAACAGGAAACAGCTAGCTGCTTCCACAGCTTCAACAAGAAAAGAGAAACAAAATTCAATGCCAGAGGACCACCTGGACCTAACAGCAGTCAGAGAAAGGGCAGAGGTTGACCTCCACAGAAAGAAATCTTCAGAATGCTGCTTGGAGCCATACAGAACATGAGGGAAGCATTACAGAAAAAGGTTGAAGTGATAGAGGAATTAAAGGCTATGCACCAAAAGGAAATACAGGAATTAAAGGGCGAGATAACAAAAACTAACAGCAAACTCATGGACTTCACTCAGAGAATGGAGGAGGCTGAAACCCGCACCAGTGACCTAGAGGATTCACAAGCAGAAATTAATAAATGTGAGAAAAAGTCTAACAAGATTTCCCTAATTTCAAAAAGGAGGTGAAAATAGGTATTCAAGAAGCAAAGAGAACCCTAAATAGGACAGATCCTAAAAGAAAAGCATCATTATATATCTTAGTCAAACTCTCCAATTAGAGAGAGAGAGAGATTCCTGAAGGTGGCTAGAGAAAAAGAATAATCACCTACAAAGGAAACTGGTGAGTCTAAACTCAAACTATGCAAGCAAGAAGACAATGGAGTGAAATATATAAAATTCTAGAATACAAAAACTACCAACCAAGACTCATATCCAGCAAAATTATCCCTCAGAGGGCAATTTATAGTGATCAATGCACACATAAAAAAGAGGAGAATTTAAAAATCAACACCTCAACACAACCCTACCAACAACTAGAACAAGGGCAATAACACAAACACTTAAACAACAGAAGTAAAGCAGTCATTAGGGCAGAAAACAGAAAAACAATAGAAAAAAATTAATGAGACAACAAGTTGGCTTACAAAAAAATTAACAAAGTTACAAACCACTGAGAAACTTAACAACAAAAAAGAGAAGATGCAAATATCTAGAATCATACATTAAAACGGTAACATCACAACAGACCCAGACAAACTAAAGAGAATAGCATATTACTATGAAAGACTGTACTCCAAAAACTTTGATAATCTAGAAGAAATGGGCACATCAATAAAAATAAGCAATAGACCCAAATTAACCTAGACAGATGTAGAAAATAGAACCATTTAACAACCATAACAAAAAAAGAAACAGAGAAAGCCATCAAGAAACTTCCAACCAAGAAAAGCCCAGGATAAAATGGTTTCACAAGAGAATTCTACTAAGTATTCAGGGGAGAGCTGTCACCAGTTTTACACAGACTATTCCAAAATAAAGAAAAGGACGGCAAACTCCCAAAGTCATTCTATGCGTACCGCCTAACCCTGATACCAAAACCAAGCAAAAACTACAAAGACAGAAAACTACAGACTGATATTCTTCATGAACATAGATTTTTAAAAATCTCAACAATGTTTTGGCCAATAGAAACCAACAAGACATTTTTTTAAAAAGTCATCATGACCAAATGGGATTCATACAAGTGACACAACAATGGTTCACTATTCAAGAATACATCAATGTAATCCAAAACATAAATAAGACAAAGTGTAAGAAGCACATGATCATATCAATAGACAGAGAAAAGACATTTGTCAATGTCCAAGTCCCATTTCTAATGAAAGCACTCAATAAAATAGGAACAGAAATGAAATTTCTCAATATAATAAAGGCTGTATACAAAAATCCAATGGCTAATATCATGCTTAATAGGGGGAAAAACTGAAAACATTTCCCTTAAATATGGGGACTATACAAGAATGCTCCTTATCACCTCTCTTATTCAGCATCCTTTTGGAAGTCTTAGCCAGAACCATTAGACAACAAAAAGAAATCAAAGGAATACTTTTGGGCAAGAAGAGGTGAAGCTATCACAATTTGCAAATGATATGACTTTTTATAGAAAAGACTCCAAGGATGCCACAAAAAGATTATGGGAAACGAGGGATTTGATAAAGTTGCAAGATACAAGATAAACAGAAAAAAATCTATTGAATTCCTAGATACCAGCTAAGACAGCTTCAAAAATGACATTGAGGAAACAATAAATTTACAATAGCTACACAAAAGATGAAATACCTAGGAATAAGCATAACAGAAGAAACAAAGACAGTTATAAAGAAAACTGCAGAACTTTATTATAAGGAATCAAAAGACACCTATGAAATAGAAGAATAGCCAGTGTTCGTGGACAGGTAGACTTTATATTGTGAAATTGTCAATACTGCCTTATGTACTTTACAAATTAAAGCAACTCCAATCCAAATCTCAATTCCATTCTTCAAAGAAATTGAAAAAAATCTAGTTCCTAACTTCATATGGAGTGTGAAGAGGCCCAAGATAAGCAAAGAACTTCTCAAAAAGAACAATAAAGTAGTAGATCTTTCACTACCCAGCCATAGTAGTGAAAACAACCTGTTACTGGTACAATGATAAACCAATGGATCATGTTATTAAACTCAGAAATAAAAGCATCCACCTACATGCAACTGATTTTCAATAAACGATTAAGAAACATTAAATGGGAAATGACACCCTTTT
>NW_022103942.1:9578654-9639217 GCF_000313985.2 Echinops telfairi
GTCACCTCCCCGTTCCCTTCGCCTTACCTCCCAATTTTCTGGTCTGGCAGCAGGAGCTCTGGAAGATGCGTCTTATCGGGTCGCCATATTCCCTCCTTCCGACACCCTTTTCAACAAATGGTGCTGTGAAAACTGGATCTCCATCTGCAAAAGAATGAAACAGGAACTATACTTCACTCTATGCACATAAACGAACTCAAGACGGATTAAAGGCTTAAATGTAAACACCAGAGCTATCAGGATCATGCATGAGAAAATTAGGACAAATTTAAGGGTCATGTTGCAGGGCATACACAGACAACCAAATATAATCAAGGAAGGACACACAATGAAAGGCAAAAATACATTATTGAACTATAATACAAATAAGAGGTTTATGCATTTGAAAAGACTTTATCAAAATTTGGATGCTGCAGCAAAGTGTAGTTAATAAATCGTATGGTGCGTGGCTATCAGAAAGAATAGTCTTGAGGCTTAAAGGCTTGTTTTAAAACAAGCATTCCTCTAAGTGAGGTATCTGCTAAGTCCACAAAGAAAAAGCACACCAGCCTGAGTTATCCAATGATTGTAATTACTAAAACCCAAACATGAAAGATGGAATGGTATCAGAGCTTAAATTGTGAGCACCCAAATTCCAGAAAAATGGACCCCTGGTGGTGTGGTGGTTTGTGTTGGGCTGCAATCCACATGGTCAACAGTTTGAAACCACTAGCAGCTCCGCAGGAGAAATACTGGGTTTTCTCCTCATGTATATAGTTACAGTCTCAGAAACCCACGGGGGGTCGCCATGAGTCAGCATTGACAGGAGGGCAATGAGATTGGTTTCATCTATTACTGTGGAATCACAAAATCCATTTGCAGGTCCCTACTGGTGAAACACCTCTGATCATAGTTGAAAGATGTGAAAAAGCCTTGCTATGAAGACAGAACATTTTAAGATTCATTATGGCAGATATATTTAGGTTCAAATATAATACCTCATCATGTGATCTTTCATTTGACCCATTTTAAAGCTGAACCGGTTTTCAGTATTTTCTGCTTTCTTTTTTTATTAAGCCTTTTCTATTTTGTTTAGCTATTGTTGTTACTTTTTTTTACTTCCTATTTGTGTTTTATATGATTTTCTTTATATGAAATTCAGGATAGGTGGCTCTATAGAGACAGTAAATGGATTTATAAGTGCTTAGAGGCATGGTAGCGAAGATGGGGGGGAAACAATGAGGATGAGAAGAAAATGGTCTGAAATTGATTGTGATGATGATTGCACAAATTTTAGTATGATTGAAATGATTGAAAGGTTAAATTATATGATAGGTGATGTGTATGCCAATAAAACTAGAAGATAGATAGATAGATAGATAGATAGATAGATAGATAGATAGATAGATAGATGATAGATAGGCAGGCAGACAGACAGGCAGATAGATAGATAGATGGTGTGTGTGTGTGTGTGTGTGTGTGTGTGTGTGTGTGTGTGTACGCATGCATGCACGCTTGTAACTGTTACACAAACACACAATGTCTGATGTCAGAAGTTCCTAGTTATGTATCTTACTTTGGAACATTTTGTGAAATGTCCTATACTATCTAACCACTAGCTACATTTCCAACTTGATTTTGTTCTCCTCTCTAGAAAACATTTCTCTCATCTCTAAAAATCACTTGCTTTTCTCTCATTGTGGAGCTCTCTTCCCTCTTGCCTAATTTGCTACTACTTTTCCTTCATTGGGTTACTTAACTTTTACATTTATTGGATATATTATGGCTCTCTCTGTATATTTCTTTTTAGATCTGAGCTTTAAGCCTAGCAAGGAGCATTTGTGATTTTTCTCAACATTTTTTTAGGCTTAGAACATAGTATTGGTACTAAATTAAAAACACCATGGACACTAAAGATTTATTAGATGGATGAATGTACAGATGGAGTCATGTATGAATAAATATTTTTAATGCTATTAATATGTAACTTTTATTGAAGTTACCATGTCCTATTGTCATGTTTATTGAATGGCTACGAACTTCATTTAAAAAATACAAAACTCACTGCTATTGAGTAGATTCCAACTCACAGCAATGCTCTAGAACAGAGTGGAACTTTCTCAGTGGGTTTCTGAGGCTGAAAATGATGATGCACAAAGCTTCCTCAGAGCTGCTGGTGTGTTCTAACTGCATCAAGTCTATGCTGACTCATAGTGACACTCTGGGTTTTTGAGACTGTAACTGTTTAAGGGAGTTGAAATCCAAGTCCTTCTCCTGTGGAGCTGCTGGTGGTTTGGAACTACTGACCATGCGATTGCAGCCCAATATGTAAACACTACACCACCAGGACTTAACATGTAACAGACCATGTCACTAGGGCTCATCAGAACTTTATAAGATAGGTACTATTATCCTATTTGTTCAGATGAAACCAAGATTCAGGGAAATAAAATCCAAAATAGTATAATTAGTAAGCAATAGAAACAGCACAAAACCCCAGTGATATAAAAGGTGACTTTTGATAACTGTATTACACTATCTCTAACAATTGAATATGATGTTTTTAATTATGTACTTCCAGAGGCACCATTAAAACCAGAAGAGCTAATCTCTCATGATAGAGTATCAAACACTGTCACAGGTTAGTATATCTATCAGAGTAATGACAGAAAACAGTTGATAGTCTCAAATAATTTGAGTACAGTTTAATAAGGTGTCTCTTTACATAGTGGCTAGCATGGTATATAACAAAGCACCAAAGGATAGTTCAGGCTCCTGGGATTGGTTAACAAGGAGCTGGAGCTGGGAGAGTTTCCGCAGATCTGAAAATGGAAAGGAAGTGATTGGTTCATGGAAATGAAAAAGAGCAAAATATGTGTGGGGAAAGCCTGCAGACAGAAGCACCAGCTGTTAATCAAAGTACCCAGTGAATCAATGTTGTGTCTGTCTACAAGAAGAAAGCCCAAAGAGTAACATGCCACTCTCATTATCTTCCTGCCTCATTTCTCGGTTCCCACCAAGGTTCTATGTTACTCAAAGTCTATCTAAAGCCAGAGGATAAAGAGGCACGTTTCATATAATTTGTACAGAGCAGTGTCTTGAATCCCAAGACAGAGTGGGTAAGTGGAAGATATTCAGCACAGATGGTAATGTAGAGTTTTTGTTTGTTTATTTTCAATTTTCAAGACACTGATAAAGCCACATCACTCTTTACTTCTTATCCTGTGTACGGTCAACTCTGATTCTCAGTAGTCCCAATAAGAAGAGAGAGAGAGAGAGAGAGAGAGAGAGAGACATCATACCTTGGTTTTTAATGTAATTTCTCTAGTGAGTCATGGCCTTATAACTTCAAGGCCAGAAGTCTGAATCCATTAGTCACTCCTTGGGAGAAACATGAGACTGTCCCCATAAATATTTCATCTCAGAAACCTGAAGGGACAGTTCTATTCTGTCCTATAGGATCCCTATGAGTCAAAATAGACTCTATGGTAGTGGGTTTGGCTTGGTTTTTATATCACAATAAAAACCTCTCTAAAGCTCAACACTTTCAAGTTAAAACATAACTCAAAACTCTTATTTGAATTCTTTAATGATGAGTGAAGCCTTCAGCTTCTTATAAGAGAAACGCTATTGAAATTCAGGACATTAGGTTAGCATCATTAAAATGATGCCTCTGGCCTCCAATATGAGTGGCCTCCATCTGACCCAAGGTGGTTTGAAAATCAATAGGTTAATCCCATACATGCGTATTTGGTATTTTGCAAAATATCTCTGATAATTCATAGCATTCTCTTTCTGCAGTGTTAGAACACTGTGTTAGTCTGGGCACATTAGAGAAACAAATCCACAGAAACTCATATGTATAAGAGAGAGTTTTATATAAAGGGTAAGTGCACATCAAGAAAACATCCCAACCCAGTGCTGCCCAAGCCTACACATAGAGCATTAGCCCATATGTCCGACACCAATCCACAAAGTCCTCCTCCATCTCACAAAACACGCAATGATGCTGACTGCAGGAAGAAAGCCGAGTCAGTGAATGTGAAGGCATCTCAGCGCTGGCAGGGGTCTCCACAAGGTTGCTCCTGTACCCAGGGCTACACTAGGGTAGGTCCATGTGGATTCCTCCTCAAGGATGTCTTGAGCCTTGGCAGGAAGTGAGCCTTGCCAGCTAAAGCAGGGAACTGGCAAAGCAGCTGCATCCTGGTCTGACCCTCAGAAAGCAATAGACCAGAGAACTGGAAAGGTGAGGTTCACCAAGCCGTTTATCTCTCCACCCTTCAATTAATCCCACATGTGTTTATCTGCCAGGTTGGCACAATAAACTTTAACTATCTCAAACACAGAAGAAGTTTCATCTTCAAACTATTTGTCATCACAAACCTGCTTGCTTAATTGGTGCATACAAATTAAAACTCTTTTAGCATAAGTTAAATTGACTGATGCTTTTTGATGCTCTCTTACATCACTCTGTGTTATGGGTCCCAATTCTACCATCTGGATAATGAAACAAGATATTGTCAAATATTGAAAGTTATACAGCCTAAATATCCAATATCAAAATGAGTATTTACCCTAGATAGGCATATTGCCAATAATTATATAAACAAGAAGAATTACTAATAATGTCTGTAAGGCAGAAGATTTTTGAAGTATTAGCTAAGAAAAGAGGTAGGACAAGATCTGTAAGCTATTGTTATATAAAATAAGAGGAAATTGAACATAACTGAAGAAATTCTTCTGAATGAAAATACTTTGGGGAAAAAGAACTGAAAAATACAAAATTTCCCAATCACTCAATCTTATTATTGATGCTTTAATTACACATATTTTCACTTTACAGATAATCTGAATTTAAAACTACTTAAATTTAAAGCAAAATTCTGAGTTAGGAAGTGTTTAAAAACTAAAATATCTGAATTTGTTTCCTCACTCAATGTCTACAAAGAGTCTTCATATTCATGATTTTGTCTATAACTCAATAATTTGAAGACAAAGGAATTTTAAAACAAACAAGATACTAAATAGTGCTGTGGTTAAGATAACTATTTTGGAAAAACACATTGTAAGATTTCTGTAATTTGCGATCTATTTGAACTATACATGCAGAAGTTGTATAATTGGAGATTGTTTTGTTATGTATATTTTTGCCACAATTAGAAAAAATAATTGCATGAATAATAATGAGTACAAGGAAGAGGAATATGTTCTAGGATTGAATGTGGTGATAATTGTACAACTCTTCTTGATATGAGTGTATTATTGAGTTGTTTGACATGTGGATAAGTGCTGATAAAACAATTTTAAAAAAGAGAAAATTAAATATATACCTATAAGAAAATAAAGTAATATACATCAGTATCTTCCAAGTCCCCATTGTAAAATGCCTAAGTAGCTATACTAAAATTTTGTTCTATGAAAAAGCAAGTAATAAAACAAAAAGGAAACAATAAATGAATCACCAGTTATTGACTGCTCTAATGATTTTATGCTAGTGTGCATAATTTGAGAAGTGAGCTCATCTATATACATATCTGTACACTGAATTGTCTAGAAAAGTAACTATAGATCAGATATTCTGAGTTTAGGTGACATCAGAGGTCTCTACATCATGAGAGATGGTAAGTTTCTAACTAAAGCATATGTTTCTGTACCTGTAAATTTTTAAAAAATCCATTGTCTTCTACTCTGACTTACAATGACCCTTGGAGTTTCCAAGACTTTAGATCTTTATAGGAACACACAGCCTCATCTTTCTCCCATGGAACAAATATGTGTTCTAATCGCCAATCTCGTGGTTACCAGTTCAATGCATAACCCACTATATTCCCAGGACTACTTGTATGGACCTCTAAGCCAAATCAAATCAGATGCTCTGCCATCGTGTTGATTCCAACTTATAGTAACTCTATATACAGTTTCCAAGACTGTGAGTCCTTATGGCATCAGACAGACGCAACTTTCTCTTGAGGATCATTTGTTGGGTTTGAACTGCCAATTTTGTTGTTAGCAGTGCCATGCTTACTGGATAGTGCCTCCAGGGCTCCTGTGTAGACCATCCCAAAACGCATAGCTATTAACTCCATTCAGACACATAGTGACATGGTAGAATTGTTGCCGTGGGTTCCTGAGACTGTAACTCTTTACAAAAGTAGAAAGCCTCATCTTTCTCCCACTGAGTGGCTGGTGGTTTCGAAATACCAACCTTGTGGCTAGCATACTAACACGTAACCATTACTCCACCAGTGCTCCGTGTGGATCACTAATTGACTATTAATCACTATTTTTATCCTTTCTCCTTATTTAGTAAAGAATAAACCACTAAAAGTTCTTGTTTAGAAAATTGTTTTCTCAAATCATCTAGCAATATAGTAACTAAGAATCAGATATTTAATGATTTAAAAGCAGAACATAGCTCTTCATGTATTCCATTTGACTTTACCTCTTAAATGAAACAAAACTAAATAACTATTAGAGGCCACCATAGCTATGTGAATACAAATTTCTCAACTTTTTGAATTCCAGCCTTGTGGTAGGGTAAAAGGGTTTAAAAATAAAAATGGGTATTTATTTCCTTTCCACAAAACACCTTGGAACATGTCCCTATCATAAAATATAAGAAAGATTTAACACGACAGTGTCACAAAGACGTGCAATGGAATACTGAAATGCTTCGTGGAAGTCTAATGTTCTTTTTCAGTCACATTAAACCATTTGGAGCTAAATTTTAACACTTGCTGTCATTAAGAAAAATGTCCAGCTTTCTCCTCCATTTAAGAATCGCAGTACCCAATGAATGGTTATTGATCTGAGATAACTCAAAGGGTAAATTTCAGGAATTGAAATTTGGATTAGTTTCTTTTCATTGGATTTTAACATTTCTCAAAGCAGAGGTCACAGTGATAGCATTGATCAGTTGTAAAGCAGATGACACTTTGGTGATCTCGTGTGGTCAACTGCACCAATGAATCTGATCGTCCCTTGTGCATCTAGAAACAGAGCATTGTCTGAGGGCAGTAGTGATATTAGTCACTTCCAACTCCTCTCTGGTATTTCCTCTCAAACTCATAGAGCATATTGCTATTGAGCCAAAAATTCCTTCCTGCCAAGATATGTATCTACTTGAATATTGTGCGAGAGCTAGCTGCTTGAGACTGCTGTTTTTCATGCTAGGGACGTGTGCAAAGACCCTTTAACTCAGCCTGCACTTGCTTCCTGAAAATTATGGCCACCTCATCATTCTTGTTTGTTATTCTCTCACAAGCAACTATTCCTGCTCTAAATTTACCATGCTCACTTATTGATATCCCTGGAAAATTTTTTCCCTCCACCTCATTGCTGGCTTGCTGGAAGGTAGTATGGTATTAAGTTAATATTTACTAATGCATTACTGAGTACCTACTCTCTGTCTAATGTCTTAATTATTTAGTAAAATAACGTTCTCAGATAAGTTTTCTAACTAAGTAATAGTTTTCTAATTCTAAGTGGTACATACTGTTTCCATCTGTGTTGAAGAAACATTTTTGTTGTTTATCATAAAGGGATTTATTGTGAATGATTACACAAAGATAATTGCTTGCCTGTAATAGTAAATTTTACCATTAACAAAACTTAAGCATGCTAAAAAATTGTTTACATTAGTATCCTTGGAAATCTTCTGTATTTAAAATAGGCCAGTTTTTCCTTGACCCAATAAATTAAAAGTTGATCCTGATGCTAAAGGCTGCATAAATACAGGTATTTATAAAATATTCTGTATGAATTCTTAGTTAATATTCAATTATTTTTACCCATTTATCTCAAGCATGAATTCATGGTTTTTCTGATAATTTCTGCTGCCTTTTTTATATCTTGCCTTATATTTAACAAATATGCTGACTTTGTTCAAATGAAATTATTCTAAGAAAAATAAATAACCCTTTCAAACTGCACAATAGAAATAAAGGTTACTAAATTTGAATGGCTTGTTTTTATAACAATTAATAAATGCTTCATATGACTTTAATGATAAGCAAATTTTCAAATTTGACATTGAAGACAGTGTGGTATTAGAAGACCATCATGGTATTAGAAAGTGTCAGGGTTTATAGTACAGTGCTTATAAATATTTAGCATGTATCCGAGTTACCAACAAAGTTTTCTAAAAACAGATTGCTGGGAACAACTCCAAATGTTTGTGATGCAGTAAATCTGGGTTGGGCTCTGAGAATTTGCATTTCTAAGATGGTTTCATGATTATATTTATGCTGCTGGACCAAGGATTATATTTGAGAACCACTGGAATATCATACAGAAGAAAGAACCAGAAATTAGGTAATTGGATTTTAAAACTATGCCAGTCACTGAGCAGATCAATGAACAGATGTGTGTCCTTAGGCAAATAATTTGCTTTCCTTATAAATCTTCATGACAGTAATGAACAGTTATTGAGTCCTAATTTACCAAATAAAAGGATACTAAGCCATTGCCATTCATTCATCTGACAAATATTTGAACATCTTCAATGAGCTAACCCATGATGTTGCTGTATGATGATATAAAAGAAGTTCTTTTCCTCATGGAGCACGTATACTAGTGGAAGATCCTAAAATGAAAAACCTCAAACAGTAATAACTGCTATGAATAAAACTCAAGTCAAGTTGAAGAAATGGAGAGTGATAGTGAAGAAACAAAGGATCAAAATTTGAACAGTTCATTTGATCATCAAAACTCACTTACTGTGAGACAGATATATGTCTTTCCATGTTGTCATTGAAGAAACTGAGAAGTTAAAACTACTGCCCAGAAAGTACACAGTTAACAAGTAGTAAAATGAAAAATTGAACACAGATGTTACTCCAAAGACTATTCTTGAAACTAATATATGGCATCATCTTTCATTTGAAGTATTTAGTGAATCATTTAGATACCGTAACTGGCTGAGAAGAGTCCTATAATTAACATAGTTATTATTGTATTCATGACTGACTTTATCATCACATAATAGTCCTGTTTTACAAGTGAGAAAAAAAGGATCTCAATTGATTTGCCTAAGTTCATCCATTTCGAACAAAACAACTACCTTGAGTTGATTGTAAATCATGCTGACACTACCTAAGTTTTCTGAGGCTATAAACAGACAACCTTATCTTTCTCTCATGGAGCTTCTGGTGGGTTTGAACTGAAGACCTTGTGATTAGCAGTTCAGTGTTTCCCAACAGTGCCACCAGAGCTACTAAGTTCACCTAATTCACAAATAATAAACTCTGGCCTGATTGACTACTAAATGCATACTTTTTGTACTACATGAATTGCCTTTCTCTCCATAAAATGAGGAGAATAACACAAATACAAAGGAAAAACCCACCTAGTGCTTGTGAATGAGCTTTAATAAACAAAGAAACAAATGTAGTGCAGCATATGTATTTAAACTGTTTGCATAGTGATTGCAATTTCCTTTTTTATTAATAATGGTAATTATCATGAATATATAGGAAATCATAATATGCCAAAGACACATTTCTCATGTAATTAAAAAAAGCAATGAAGTGTTCATATCAGCCTCTTAACCTCACTCAATTATAAAGGGTATTTTGGAGAAACATTAATCAAGGTGTTTCATTGTTGAACATCATGAGGGAAGCAAGTATATAGAAACACATATACTTACATATTTTTCTAGTCATTCCTAAGTGAACTTCCAACCTATTGGTTAACTGCCCAATTCCTCCCAACAGCACTACCAGAACTCCTTAGGGGAAATATAACAATGTGAAATGCTGGTGAGCAGAGAGTAGTTGCAATAGCAAACTGAATATCAAATCTTATACACATTTGATTGTACCATCTGATGATTTTTCATAGATTCTATTTGTTATGCTTGATTATCCAATTAAATTTATATGGTTGCTATATGGAAATGGGAGTCTTTTGAAAAGAAATGAAAACTTGACAAGAAATCTCTAATATTACAATTCTCAAAAAATGAATTCGCTCCAAGCAAAACAATGTAAAGTTTAAACTTAAAATATTACCCGTTTTCTATTCTCTCTCATCTTGATTAGATTTAAGCTTTCATCAGTAAATCACCAGACAAGTTATTTCCAGTCAGAAGCAAAAGCCAAAAATTCATCCTAAACTAAAGTCTTTGCATTGAAAAGTAATTTGGTTTTTCATTTAATCAATAAAATATTTCTCATTTTCAACAACTCTGTTCTACAACTTTCTGTGTTCTCAAAGTCAGACATTGAATATTTCCCCAGTTTACATTTTGTTTCCTGTTTAGAGATTTATTGGACCAAATATTTGACAAAGATAGTGTCTGTAAGTGTTGATATGCAGGTGTGCGTGGCTGGGCTTGGCATCCTGCAGCGACCATTGATGCCAAACCAAAGTCCATTGTACTCATATTGCTGCAGGCACAACAGGTGTAGGTGCAACTTGTGATGGAAATTGTTTGGATTTTCTATAAAGTGAGTTTGGGCTTCAACAGCAGTCTCAAGTTGTGGAACCAAGCCAATTTGGAAGCCATCACTAGTGAAATACATCGAATTTCAAAGTATGATCCTTATCATAATATAATGATTATTCAATGGTTAGGCATCTAGTTCAACTTCATGTCTCAGAATGCTTGAAAAATATTAGTGTCAAACAGTAAGGTTATACAATTATTCTTGTTTTCTTATATAGCAAGTGACCACATGCTGGCCTTTAAATAATGAGCTTAGCCTCAAAAACTGCTAATCTGTGCCTTGATAAATGTATTATGACAGGAGTTAGGGGAAATGGTTGTTATTAGGATCGATTCTCTTTCAATTAATAGGGAACTTCCAGAAATAGGGCTTTAAAAAAGTAGTGCCAAGGGCTAATCAAAGACAATATTAACTGAAGATTGTTATGCTCCAGAAGGATTATCTAGAAGACTCTACCATAAGTTAACAAGAAGATTTTGAAAGGGAGCCAAAGGCAGATAAACAAACAAGAACAACAAACAAACATAGATCCAGGAATGGGTTTGGGGCTCTCACTAAATCCTAGTTCTTACATTATGGCCCTACTTGATACTCACCCTCAGGAAGGGCACACAGAAGATATGGGTGCTGTGTCAGTCTGGGTACTTTAGAGAAACAAATCCACAGACACTCATATGTATACGAGAGAGTTTTATATAAAGGTTAAGTGCACATCTAGAAAACATCCCAATCCAGTGCTTCACATGCCCACAAGTCCAATATTAACTCATATGTCCAACACCAATCCACAAAGTCCTCCTCCATCTCACAAAACACACACTATGACACTGACTGCAGCAGGAAAGCCGAATCAGTTAAAGTGTAAGCATCTCAGCACTGGCAGGGGTCTCCACATGGCTGCTCCAGCACCCAGGGCTGCATCAGGGTAGGTCCAAGTGACTTCTCCTCGGGGAAGTCTTGCAGGATGTGAGCCTTGCCAGCTGAAGCAGGGAACAGGCTGAGGCAGCTGCACCCTGGTCCGACCATCACAAAGTGAGAGACCTGAGAACTAGAAAGGTGAGGCGGCTGAGCCATTTATCCCTCTGCCCTTCAATTAACCCCACATGTGTTTATCGGCCAGGTTTGCACAATAAACTAAGTAACTCAGGTGCTATAGCAAAATATGTGTGAAGAAATTAGATGGTGTCTGGTTATCAGATAAAATGATGTCTTGGGACTTAAAGGCTTGTCTCCAAATAAGCAGCCAAGTGAGATGTCAACCAAGTCTTTGTGGACAAAGCACACCATCATCAATCACTGAAGGATTATAAATCATGTAATCTGAAGTCAAAGGAGGGATTAGTACCAGAGTCTAAATTGTGAAAATCCAGTTTGGAAAAGGCTATGGATGACAGTGGGAGTCCAGGATACATTTGTGGGAACTTTACAGGAAATAAGCCTCCAGTGATCTACCTCTATCTCTAATTGAGGGATGGAAGGAAAGTAGTTACTAATCAGAGTGCATTGGAGAGATGAGTACAGAAGATTGAAGGGAGAAACCTGACTTGAATAATTAAATTTGGTCAGTTGATCTCCCCTCTGCTGCACACTGGACCTGAACTGTTTTTTTTAAACTTTCTGTAATTTCATTTTGTTCTTTGTTTGTTTATTCTAGGGTTTATTTCTTATGTGTTATGTTATTGGGGTCACCATTTTTGAGTTGTGTTATGTTTTTCTGTTTTTCAGTATAGGAAACCCAGATTGACGAACCTATAGGGACAGCAGGTACAATAAGGGTTTCGGTTTGGGGGATACAGTGATGGGTGGGGGTAAAAGGGAGATGATGTCTAGGAGTCCAAGAAGGAAAAGAATGTTTGGAAACTGATTGTGGTAGCAATTATACAATACTGCTTAATGTGATTGAAATATGGAATAATACATATATATTAATTCCAAATTAATAACAATGTTAAAAATAAATTAATTTAAATTTTCTAAGAAGAGTTAAAAAAAGAGTGAATTTATTAATTTTAAAAGATTACATTGGTTACTTTGTGTATATCATTGATGTTTTTGAATTTTTGACACGAGTTCATTGCAAGTTTCTGTACCAATGTAGCTAGTCTGATACCCGTTAAGTTTCTGTTATGGACTTGGGATTGAAGAGATTTTATTGGTAAAGCAATGCCTATATTTCAGATACTTAAGACATTAAATTATAATTATGTTTAAATTTTCAAATAAGAAGTGATTTGATAGTACTCTAAATAATTTTTGTATGTTGTATCTTTATTAAGGCATTAAGCTACTAAAATATCATTGCAAAACTAGAAATCATGTATTAAATGCAAAGAAGTTGTTTTTAGTGAACTTCTTGTAAATTTTAAGGCACTGGCTATAACTGACTGTAACTTATTTCAAACCATATTGATTTTTTTTAATTAGGAAATTTCTACTTGAAATAGTACGTTTACTGAATGTTCATACACCGGAAATTTATATTTCTAGAGTTTTACAAGTTGTCTGTGGTACTTTATAATGAAATACCAACAGTAAAACTAACTGTAGAGGTAAAGTGTTGCAACATTATTTTAGAACATAAACATTTTAGACAGGATTGCTGCATCACTGAATAAATTTCAAAGTAGCAAGAGCACAAAACTTGCAGTGCAAGGTATCATATTTGGCAATGACTGTTAGACTTTGCCCCCTTTACTAATCTATACCAAACAGAAAAGCAGTATGTATTCATTGTTGCTAATTTTAACAACACAAAGATACCAACAACAATGTTTCTTTCTCATACTCTTTCCATATATTTCTTCTGTTTATGCAAACATGGCAGAGCAGTCTCTGTTGACTCAATTCTGATTCAAAGCTACACTACAGGACTTAGTAGAATTACCCCACATAATTTCCAAAAGTAGTAATCTCTATGGAAACAGATTGCTACCCATGGAGCTTTCCCATGAGCTGGGTGGGTTCAAACAACTGAGCTTGAAGTTCGCTAATAACTGTATCACTAGGGTTTCTTATACAAACCTAGACATATTCAATCATACCAATATAAGGTTTCATGCAAGTCTATTTAAAAAATAGGAGCCATAGTGGCACATTGAGGTAATCGCTGGATTGCTAACGGAAAGACTGGAGGTTGCAACACTTTTTGAGAGAAAGATGATGTTATTTGTTCCTATAAAAGCATAATGTCTGGAGACAAGGGGATATGGCTGCTAGATAACAAGCATGGCAAGATCTCCTCAGGAACTTCCAGAGAAGTTACACTATAAGGATATTCCACACTTCTTGTAAGTAAGGAGTTCAACTCAAATCTAAGTAGACGCCAGTTTCTTAAAGTGAGATCGCAGCAATGCGTACAGTCAGACAGGAGCCCTTTCTGTGAGCCCCATTCCTCCCTGGTACAGCCAATATTTCTCGGCCCGTGAAGCAATCCAACCAGCCAAACCTCTTACCCTGCTGGCCTCTGGGGGCTCTGTTGGATAGAAGATTGCATGAGCAACTCAATGTAGACACAATCAATAACCAAGTTTCATTCTTCACCTTCCTCTTTCTTTCCTGATTTGTTCTCTGGTGCCTCTTTATCTCCATGTGACTTACCTCCTCCATGCACTGTATGTGTATACATAATAACACTACCGATGGAGAAGAAAACCCATCTGCATGGTGGTTTTATTTTTTACTATAATTTATTTTCTTCAGATTTTGTACTTTTGTTTTATTGTAATACTTTCTTTCTAGTTATATCCCACTTCCTCTTCTGGTGTCCTCATTTGGATAGACTTTACCCGCCTGAGAATACACAGTACCCATGGCAAAAACAAGCAAGTGTATTGGTTCTGGCACACACACTCTCAGTGAACAGACACACCCACATTCACACTGGCATAGCAACAAAACTAGCACCCATATCCAAGTGATACATCAGTCTTTTTGTCTCTTTTGTCCCTCCTTTTCCTTGCACATCCACCCATTCATTATCTCTTTCTGATCTCTATTTTGTCTCATGAGCAATATTTCCATGACACTATCCATGAAACAAAACAACTATGATTGCCCTTCTTAAAGTATATTTCCTATTATATTTTACAATATATTGGTCTATCCAGACAGTTGCTTTATAAAATTACTGCTACTTTGACTTTATTCTCTCTCTTTTTCTTCACTTTCTTCACTTACCATCTCCCTCTCTTTTTCTTAAAACCAAAGGTTTTCCAATTCCTATTAGACCTCTGCCTTATCACTAAACAGAGCCAACTATCTCTACATGATCTAGCAGCTCACAACACCACTAAGGAGATGTACCACAATGCTGAGGAAATGGTAGTCAACCCCAATAAACCCCTAAAATAAGGATAAATAAAAGCAAATAACCAAAAAACCATCAAATACAATGGAGTACTCTGAAGAAGAGGCACTAAAACTACAATAAATAGAAGTTGGAACAATATTGTTTATGGCTTTTCAAGAGATGTGGGAAGCAATCATAAGAACAATGGAAGGCATTTAAAAAATAAGATCTTTGCACCAAAGGAATCCCAGAAGATAAATAATGAAATGAAATAAAAGAAAGGGGAGCTAATAGCATTGATAAGTGTATAGGCCCACCAATGGGATTGAACAACAGAATTGTATCTGAATTGATAGATTGGAATGTGTAAGGAATGTCAATAAAAATAGTATTAAAACAAAACAGTGGAACAGACTCAGCCTTACCAAGCTGCCTACCTCCTGGTAGAATATTAGATTAGAGAGCCCAGCAAACTCCACAATGAAAAAAAAAAAAAGAATTAGGCAGATTAGTGAAAGATATGAGGAAGAGATTGGAAGAAGAGAAATTGTAATTAGTGACCTCGAAAACAATCACTCTACCTACAACCAACAAAAGGAACAATCAACAAAATAGCAAAGAAATCTTTAAAAAGCCTGGGAATGATGTCGGACATTTTCAAGAGAAACTAGCTATAACTCATTGGGATCCTGGAACAAGAATAAACAAAAAATCTATAGAGAAAATAGGATGAGAAATCATGGAAGAAAATTTCCCCAGCATTACAAAAGAAGAGAAAATAACTAGTAAAGAAACAGAGAACTCCAAATAGGATATATCTGAAAAGAGAAATATCATAACACACAAACTCTGATTTCCAGGAAAAGTAGAGAATCCTGAGGCAGCTAGAGAAAAAAAGTAAAGTTAAATACAAAGGAAAACTGATAAGGATAAGCTCAGAATTTTCCGCAAAAACTATGCAACTAAGTAGACACTGGAGTTACATCCATGAAAGTCTAGAAGTAAAACAGAAACCAAAAAAATACCACCAAGGAAGAATCATATGTCCAGAAAAATTATCCCTCAAATACGAAGGAGAAATGAAGGTATTTCAAGATTAAGAAAAAGTAAAGGGGTTCATTAAAAAAAGGACCAGCATTTAAAAAAAGTAGTACCAGAATAATGTGGACAAAGTAACAAAGAAAACAGCAGCCACACCTGACAGCATCAGATAGTTCAACACCACCCTTAAACCAATGCAATGAAAGCAGCACTCAAAATAACCCAGAAATAGAAGAGGAAAAAACACACCAACAACACCACGAAAAAATGGAAAACACAGCAAAATGACAGCAACTAATCCACATATGTAAGAAATGACCCTGAATGTCAATGGATTAAATGCATCAATCAAAAGACAGAGAGCAGCACACCACAAGACCTATCTATATGTTCCCTGAAAGAGACATACCTCAAACTCAAACTAAAAACAAACTAAAAATCAAAGAATGTCAAAAAATCTAAGAAGCTAATTGCAAACATAAAACAGCAATAGTGGCAATATTAATCCCTGATTAAATGAACTTCAAAGCCATAACATAAAGAGACAAGAATGGACTCTAAACCAAGGAAAAGGACAATATGCCAGGAACATATAACTTTAATAAATATATACACTCATAATGGGAGAATCTCAAAATGCATGAAGTTCTCACAGACTTTAAAACAGAAATAATGAGTTTGAAAATAATAGCAGACTTCAACAAACCACTCTCAAGGAAACTCAGAAAACAAGGAAGGGAACTCAGTAAAGAAGCAGAGGCAATAAACAGTAAACTTGCTGTGTCCTCTAGACATATACACAAGCACTCGTCCTCACAGCAGAATGGCATACATTCTTCTTCAGTAGCCGGTACATACTCTAGAATAGATAACATGTTAGGTTACAAAGAACGCTTCAACAAATTCAAAACATTGAGATCCCACGATTCATTTTCTCAGATCACAATGCTATACAACTGGAAATCAACACTAGAAACTACAGGAACATAAAGACAAACACATGAAGACTGAACAATATACTATTTTTAAAAGACTGGGTAATAGATCAATTAAGGTATGAAATTAAAAAATTCTTCAAAAAAATGAGAAAAATGACACAACATACCAAAACCTTTGGGATGCAGGAAAGTAGTTGTCAGTGGGCAATTTATACCAATCAATGCATATATGAAAAAAGAGAAAGCCACAATCATCTCTTTACCAGAGTGGCTCCAACAACTAGAGCAAGGGGAACAACATAACCCACCACCAACAGAATAAAAGAAATGATAAGGATTAGAGTAGAAATTAACAAACTGGAAAACAGAAAGGCAAGAGACAGAATCAACAAGACATGAAATTTTGGAAAGGATTAACAAAATTCACAAAGTGATGTCAAACAAAGAAAAAGAGAAGATGTTTAGAATCTCTATTTAGAATTAGAGATTAAAAGGGTAATAGCACAAAAAATCCAAATGAAATAAAAAGAAAAATGACAGTATGATGAAAGACTATACTCCAACAAGTCTGATTATCTAATAGAAATGAACAAATATTTAAAATATACCAGCTACATAAATTAAAGCGATGTATGCATAAAACCTGAAGAGACCAATAGAAAAGAAGAAACAGAGAAAGTCATCAATATATTTATATATAATGGTGGGGAAATAGATCTATGTGCATATATTCATAGGTTTAGTATTAAAACAGCAGATGGACATTGGACCTCCACTCAAGTACTTACTTGATGCAAGAACACTTTGTTTTGTTAAATTGGCATTCCATGATGCACACCTTCCCGACATGATCACTGAAGACAAATGTGTGCATAAGTAAATGTGGTGAAGAAAGCTGATGGTGCCGGCTATCAAAAGATATAGCATGTTGGATCTTAAAGGCTTACAGGTAAACAAGCAGCCATCTAGCTCTAAAGCAACAAAGCCCATGTGGAAGAAGCACACCAGCCTGTGTGACCACGGGGTGTAGAAGGGACCATGTATCATGCATCAAAGAACAAAAAATCATATCATTGTAAATGAAGGGGAGTGTGGAGTGGACACCCAAAGCCCATCTGTAGGCAACTGGACAGCCCCTTACAGAAGGGTCTTTGGGAGGAGATGAACCAGTCAGCATGCAGGCTAGCAACGATGAAACATACAATTTTCCTGTAGTTCTTAAATGCTTCCTCTCCCCACTATCATGATCCCAATTCTACCTTACAAATCTGGCTATACCAGAGGATGTACACTGGTACAGATAGGAACTAGACAGGGAATCCAGGACTGATGATCCCTTCAGGACCAGTGGTGAGAGTGGCAATATTGGGAGGGTGGAGAGAAGGTGGGGTAGAAAGGGGAAACCAATTGCAAGGATCTACATATAACCTCCTTCCTGGGGGATGGACAACAGAAAAGTGGGTGAAGGGAGATGCCAAAGAGTGTAAGATAAGACAAAATAATAATAATTTATAAATTATCAAGTGTTCATGAGGGAGGAGGGAACAGGGTGGGAGACGGAAAAACGAGGAGCTAATATCAAGGGCTCAAATAGAAAACAAAATTTTTGATAATGATGATGGCAACAAATGTACAAATGTGCTTGACACAATGCATGCATGTACGGATTGTGATAAGAGTTGTATGAGCCCCCAATAAAATGGTTTAAAAAAAAGAAGCTTCCAACTAATGAATCCCAGGACCAAATTGTTTCAGAAAAAATTCTACCGATTATTCAGGGAAGAGTTGTTACCAATTCTACACAGACTACTCCAGAATATAGAAAAAGACAGCATACTCTCAAACTCATCTATGAAGTAAACATAGCACTGATAGCAAAACCTTGTAAAGACTTCACAAAGTCAGAAAATAGAGACAAAAATTCATGAACATGGATGTAAAAATCCTCAACAAAATCTGGCCAATTGTATCCAACAATATATCAAGAAAATAATTCATCATTACCTAGTGGGATTCATACCGAGGATGCAAAGATCATTCAACATTAGAAAAACAATCAATGTAACTCATCACATAAACAAGACAAAGTATAAGAACCACATGATCATATCAGTAGAAAGAGAAAAGACATTTATCAATATCCAACTCCTATTTCTAAACACTCAATAAGATAGGAATAGAAGGGGAAATTCTCAATATAATAAAGGCCAAAACCAATGGTCAATATCACACACAATGATGAAAAATGAAAATATTTCACGTAAAATGGGAATGAGACAAAGGTGCCTCTTATCACCACTCTTCTTCAACATTGTCCTGGAAGTCTTCGCCAGAACCATTAGACAAAAAAAGTCAAGGAAATATAATTTGGCAAAGAGGTGAAGCTCTCACTATTTGCAAACATTTTATGTAGTGAGAACCTCAAGTGTTCCACACAAAAACTGTTTGTAACAACTGAGGGGTTTCATAAAAAATCAAGATATAATATGAACAAGCAGAAATCAATCAGATTCCTATACACTGGAGAAGAGCGCTCAAAAAGTAGGCATCAGAAAAATAATACCATTTACAATAGCAACCCAGAAGATGAAATACCTAGGCATAAATCTAACTAAAGGGGGAAAAAAATCCCTGTACAAAGAAAACTACAGATTATTATTACAAGAAACCAAGAGACCTATACAAATGAAAGAATGTCCCGTGTTCAAGGATAGGAAGAATTAATATTTTGAAAGAGTCAATAATACCTAAAGTGATTTAAAATACAATGTAATTCTGATCAAAATCCCAATGTCATTCTTTAAAGAAATGGGGAAACTAGTTACCAACTTCATATGGAGAGGGAAGAGGCCCAGGATAAGCAAAGAACTCAAAAATAAGTACCCAATCTCAAAACCTACTACACAGCCATAGTAGTCAAAACAGCCTGGTACAAAAGTGTCCACCTACAGGCAGCTGATTTTTGACAAAAGGCCAAAAAACATTAAATGGGAAAGGGATAACCTCTTTAATAGAAAGTGGTGGAAAAATTGGATCTCAATCTGCAGAAGAAGAAAACAGGACCCATTTCACCCCTTACACAAGAATGAACTCAAAATGTATTAGTGACCTAAATTTAAACCCCAGACATAGAAGGATCATCAATGAGAAACTTTGGACTTACTTAGGGACCCTATTGCAGGGCATACATGGACTACCAAATATAAGAAAATAAACACACCCAGTGATTTACAAATTCGATGACTGACACCTATTACAAATAAAACCCTTATGCACATGCAAAACTTCATTAGAAAAGTAAAACAAAGGCTACAGAGTGGGGGGAAAAATCTTTAGCAATGACACAATAGATAAGGAATTAATTACTAAAATCTATAGAAGTCTGTATCATCTCAATAAGTAAAAAACAATCCAATTGAAAGGGGGAAAGCACATGGAGAGACAATTCTCAAGAGATGACACTTAAATTGTTGATGAACATATGAGAAAGTGTTCATGATCACTATTAAAACAGTGATGAGCTATAACCTTACAGACCCCAAAGATAGCTCAATTAAAATTAAGAAAGAAAGAAAGCAGAGCAATGCTGGAGAGAGTGAAGAGAGATTGAACCTTGTCGACTTATAAATATGTACAATCATTGTAGAAAGCAATTTGGAGCTCCCTAAAACAATTTGGAATAGAAATACCATACAGCCCAGCAATTTCCATCCTGGGCATATGCCTCAAAGAAATAAGAGACAGAACAACGAACAGAAGTATGCCTTCACATTTCATTGCCATCATAGTTTACAATAAGAAGCTGGAAACAGCACAAATTCCCGTTAGTAGAAGAATGGATTAAAAAAAACACTGGTACACATACACAATGGAATATTACATGTGTATGCATGTTTATTTATTAATTTATTTAACTGTGTATTCGAAATTTGGAAGACAGCCACATGCACAACTGACTGGAAGAGATCCATATTTGTGCCCATTCCAAAGGAAGGTGACCAAACAGAATGCTCAGATTATAGAACGATACAATTGTTATCGCACATATGTAAAATTTTACTTAAGATCATCCAATAACCGTTGCAGCAGTATATTGACAGGGAACTGCCAGAAGTTCAGTTCGGATTTAGAAGAGGATGTGGAACTAGGGATATAATTGCAGATGTTAGATGGATCTTGGCTCAAAGCAGAGACTACCAGAAAGTTGTTTACTTGTGTTTCATTTACTATGCAAAGACATTGTACTGTGTGGACCGTAATAAATGATGGACTGAGAAGAATGGGAATTCTGAAACACTTCATTGTGTTCATGTAGAACTTGTACATGGATCAAGAAGCAGCTGTGTAAACAGAACAAGTGACTACTGCATGGCTTAAAATCAGGAAAGATGGGTAGCAAGGTTTTATCCTCTCACCATACTTGTTCAGTCTATAGGCTAAACAAATAATCAGACAAGCTGGATTATATGAAGAAGATTGTGACATCAGCACTGGATAAAGTCTTATTACCAACCTGAAGCATGCAGATGAAACAACCTTGTTTGCTGAAAATGAGGAGGACTTGAAGCACTTGTTGATGAACACAGATTGTAACCTTTAGTATGGATTACAACTCAATGTAAGGAAGACTGAAGTCTCCACAAATGGACCAATATATAACATCAGGAGAAATGGAGAAAAGGTTGAATTTGTCAAAAATTTTGTCCTGCTTGGAGCCACAGTCAATGTTCATGGAAGCAGTAGTCAAGAGATCAAAAGGCATAGTGCAATACGTAAATCTTCTATACAAGACCTCTTTAGAGAATTGCAGAACAAGGATGTTACTTTGGGGACTAAGGTGTGACTGACCCAAACCATGGTATTGTCCACTGCATCATATGCATGTGAAAATTGAATAAGGAAGACTAGAAGAATCAATGTAATTGAATTTGGGTGCTGGAGAAGAATTCTGAAAGTACCATGGACTGCTAAAAGGACAAAAAAATAAGATCCGATTAAGAAGTAATACCAAAGTGATCCATAGAGACAAGATGACAAGGCGTTGCCTTACATTCTTTGGTAATATGCTTAGGAGAGACCAATCTCTGGAGAAAAGGACATATGTTTGGTCATGTGGAGTTGTGGAGATAAAGAGGAAGGCCTTGCCCAGATGAGCAGACACAATGGGCTCAGGCATAGGGATGATTCTGAGAATGGCACAGGACCATGCAATATTTTGTTTCATTTTGCATAGGATTTCTATGGGTTGGAGCTGACTCGATGATTCCTAATAACAACAAGATATGAAATATATATTATATTAAATAACACTTTAAGGGTTTTATTCCTAATAGGTATCAGTCATCTATTTTGTAAATTACTGTGTGTACTTCCTTTTTTTATATACTCTGCAATAGGGCCTTTGGTTTGTTTCAATTTTCTCATGGATAATCCTGATAGCTCTGGGGTTTTCATTTTGGTTTTGGTCCATCTCAAGTTCATTTTATACATGGAGTGAGGTGTGAGTCGTATTTCATTCTTTTGAAGATGGCAATACCATTTTTAACCATTTGGTTAAAGTGGACATCCTTTTCCCATTTAATGTTTTTATTTTTTGTAAAAAACCTGTAGGTGGATGTTTTCACTTCTGGGTTTTTTATCCTGTTCCATTGGTCTAGGCATTTATCATTATATCAAGCCCGTGTTATTTTGACAACTGTAGCTATGTAATCCTTTTTTAGGTTGGTAGTATGTATTAGAGTCTTATGTTTGTCCCTATTTTTTTCTTTCATGGTCTATATACTTCCAGGTTTTACATTTAGGCTTTTAATTCATACTGAGTACATATTTGGATATGGTGTGAAATATGGGCCTTTTTTTCATTTTACTACTGACAGACAACTACTTTTCTGGAGTATAATTTGTTAACGAGATTATATTGTCCTCATTTAATGAATTTCTGCCCATTACCAAATATCAGCTGTCCAAAATTTTATGGATTTACTTCTGGTTTCTCAGTTCTTTTCCATTGTTCAATATGTCTGTCTTACCAGTATTAGACTGCTTTGACTAATGTGGCTGAGAAGTAGGTATTTAGATTAGGATATGTGAGGTCTCCCACTTTGCTCTTCTTCTTTAATAATGCTTTGCTTATCCAATATCGCTTTCATTTCAATGTAAAGGCAGTAAGTAATTTTTCCTCACTTTAAAGAGTGATGATGGAATCTGTATTGGGGTTACATTTTATGTGTATTGCATAGGGTAGTATATACATTTTCACCATTTTACGTATTCCTATCAATTATCATGGTATCTTCTAACATTGCTGTAGAGCTCTTTTAGTTTCTTGTAGTAGTCTTTTTTAAGTTCTCTTTGTATAGGTCTTTTATAACTCTTGTTAGGTTTATTACTAAGTATCTCAGCTATTTTAAATTATATTGTTTTTCTGTTTACCCTCACAGAGTTATATTTGTTAGTGTAAAGGAATCTGATTTTTGTACTTTAATATTGTTCCCATCCACTTTTTTGAATATTTTCATTATTTCCTGTACTTTTTTTCTTGAATCATTCAGATTATCCATATACAAGATCATATCATATATGCAAATGTAGCTAGTTTTACCTCTGTGCTAATTTGATTGACATCTTTCCCCTTTTTGTCTTATTGCTCTGGCTAAGACTTCCACTACGATACTCAGTGTGAATTATAAAAAAGGACATTCTTGGCTAATTCCCTTTACTGAGGGGGATACTTTCAGTTCCCCTCTGTTGAGGGCTACCTAAATTATTTTTGTACGTTTCATATGTTTTTCATGCCTGTTTCAGGGCTCATTTAGGGTCACAAAGGCAATGGCAATTTATTTTAAGCTTTATAAGACAATCACAAAGTCACAGCCACGCGAAACAAAATATCACCGTTGATATTGAGCCTAAAAAGAGTGGCAGAAGTATTTGGGAAAGAGTTGGACTGATGAACACAGGTCAGTGGTTCAACTCCAACAGAAACTCTGTGGGAGAAAGATGAGGCTATCTTCTACTTTAATGATTTTTGAGAACATAATACAGGATCTTTATGAGTGAGAAATGACTCAATTCCATTGGGTTTTGTATGCTTGATATGGTGGAATTTAGAAAACCAGGGCACGCACAAAGCATGATGCATGTTCTCAGAAAAATCCTAGAAAAAGTTGAAGTCATTAAGTTTAATGCAAGCAGGAAATAAAGTGTAAGACTCATACATTCCCACTGATGTCCAGCTGATTCTGACTCATAGAAACCCTATAGACAGAGTTGAAATGTTCCATAGTTTTTCTGAGAGTATACATTTTTATGGAGGCAGACTACCTCATCTTGTTTACAATGAGTAGCTGATAGGTTTGAGCTCTGAATTTGAAGTTAGCAAAGGATCCTTGGAGGATAAGCCAGAAAATATACCTGGTAAGTTTTGGAGTAGAGCTCCCAAACAGAATAATTTCACAAAGACTTGGAATGGTGATTTTTGTTTGTGCTGTTATTCTTTTAGCTCATGTATTCAAGTAACTCTGCTAAAACACTATATAAACAAAAAACAAATATTCAAACACTTAAATGACTATGAACAATAAAGAATAAAGTATTTAAAATATTTAATATTTAGGATAGATTGGATAAAAGCTTACGATACACTACAGAAATTGAGAACAATAGTCCTCAACAATCAAAAAATTCAAATCCTAGGGAACAAAGAGGACCTGATTTCCAGTATTACTCCAAACCAAACCAAATAAAAAACAAACCTAAAATCATGGCTCTTGAGTCAACCATGACTCATAGTAGACCCACAGGATGGAGTGAAAGTACCTCTTTGGGTTCCCAAGGCTGAAAATACTTTTGAGAACAGAAAGCCTCCTGTTTATCCCATAGAATAAGTAGTGGGTTTGAAAATGAGACCTTGTAGTTAACCAACTACCCCACCAGCACATCATCTAGTATTATTACTTTATAATTTTAAACGTCTAGTTTTCCAGAACAAAGGAAAAACAACTCAAAACAACAAATAACTAAGAAACCATTATGAGCAAAACAAATGACAGAAATCATCCTGAAGGAAGTAATTTATTTAATCAACTATCATAAATATACTCATGTAAAGGAAAAGAAATTATGGAGTTTAAAGTACAATAACTGAAATAGATATTTAATCAGAAATATTCAAAAGTAGATGTGGGGAGACAGAAATAAAACCTGACCTTGAGTCTAGGGAAATTAAAAATATCCAGTCTGAGGATTAGAATGAAAAAAAAGTGCAAACAGATTACAGGTCTCATATGCTATATGAGAGTTCCAGATGAGGGAGATGAGGGAAAAGGGGGCAGAACTATATTTGAATAACTAATGGCTAAAAAGTCCCAAATTCTGTAATGGACATGGATTTACATGATTTACATGAACTCCAAATAGTATAACCTCAAAAAGATTTGCACCAAGAAGCATTATAATCAAATTGTTGAAAGCCAACCACAATGAGAACAACTCAAAAGCATCGAGAAGGAATTGACTCATTATTTACAAATAATCCTAAGATTTACAGTCGTTTTTTTAGCCAAAGTCAGTGAAAAAAAACTATTTGAAGGACCAAAAGAAAAAAAAAAACATAAAACCAATCAACTGAAAATTTACACCCAACAAAACAAATCCTCTCCTCAAAAATGAGGGAGAAATGAGGACAATTACCGACAAAGAAAAGTTGAAAGAATTCACTAACAGATCCTATAAAAAGTGTTAAAATATTTTTTTCATGTTGGACAAAAATATAAAGATCTGTAGTAAAGGTAACTATGTAGATGACCTTTTACATTTAAATGTAAAAGATAGTACCATTTCAAGTATTATTTATTTGTTTGCAAGTGCATGTTTTATTTCCTATGTAATTTAAAACACACATACTTAGGAGACACTGAACTTGTATTAAGGGTGATAATATAATTAGGGAACAGATAAGGGTGATGGTTGAACAGTAAATGAAAATAATGCCATTAAACTGTACATGTGAATGAAGATTGTTGCAATATCAAGTTTTATATATATGTATATATATATATTTATTTATTTATCCTAGTAAAAACAAAATTGCATTAAAATTATAAATCTATGTTATTGAGCATACACAAAACAAAGAAAAAAAACCTAACATGGATTACAACATGTGTGCTTCTTCCATGTGGGCTTTTTGCTTCTCTGGTAGATGTTTAACTTCAAGCCATTAAGCCCCTTGATGCTATAGCCGGGCACCATCAGCTTTCCTCACCACATTTGCTTATGCACCCATTTTGTTTTCAGAGATCGTGTCATGAAAGTGAGCATCACGACTGCCAGGTTGTTAAAACAAAGTGTCCCTGTGTTGAGGGAGGGCTTGAGTAGAGGCCCAAAATCTGTCCACTTCCTCAATGTATTGCCATATAAATATATGTACCTAGGCCAATACCTATATTTTAATGAATTAATGTGTTTATGTATATACACACTTGTTTATACTTCTATCCGTAGATTTGCTCCCTAGATCTTTTCTCTGTTTCCTTTCACCTTCCTCCTACCCCACCATCACACTTGCCCTTCTTCAGCCTCTTTGTAATTATTCTCAGGTAGATTATTGTTGCTCCAACACCACCAGGATCTCTATGTCCTCTCCCTTTAATTCCCTAATTGTTCCTGTCTATGGCATTGTTTGCTTACTGATCCCTTCCCCTGCCTCCTTCTCCCCTGAAGTCCCTCCAGAACCATCAGTCCTGTTGCTTTCTCTTTGGGCTTGCTTTCCATGCCTATCTTATATAGGTAGGCAAAACAGCAATAACGGAGACAAAAACAAAAATAAAACAAAAGATTTAATAAAAAGAGAAAAGATATCTAGCCAAAAAAATTGAAAAAGCATTAAAAATGCCATGCCCGTCTACTGAGCTTTATGATAATCTTCCCACAGGTCCCGGGGGGGTGGAGTTCCAGGAACTGCCTCTCCTAGCCTGGTCTATTTTGGGGGCTTCTCAGGGGCTTTGTGGCTTGGTTTTGCTCCCATTGCTGATCAGTTATGTTCCCTTCTTGGCTTGAATTGCTGTGGACCAGACAAACTCCCCGACGTGTATCCCCAGTATTGTCCTCTGTCACAGTATGCCCCAGCAAGGGGTCATCATGTCTCCCGCTGTTGTCAGCCCTACAGTCCTCTCTGTGCTTTAGCAACTCCATGCAGGGTCATCACCCTCAGGGCTTGGTGTGCTGTTATGGGGTCTATACCCTCACTCTCTTTTTTCCTTCTTGGTTTGCTTCCTTGTGGGTGTGGCAGGCTGGCCCCTCTCCCCAACCTGTAGGTTTAGTGTTGTCCTCTGTAGCACATACTTCCAGGGACATGGTCAGGGCCAGCCCTGTAGAGCTCAATGTTCATGAGGTATACCATGTGGTTACATTGCCCTCAAGGTTTGGTGTGCTGTTGGACGGTCTTCACTCACACTCCCATTATGTGGAGACATAAGCAATACCCTCCCCTGAGGGGATTAATGCCCTGGTCCCCCAATGCCATTGTCTCTCTATTTTTTTCCCTTCTCCATCCACCCCTCCTTTCACCTTTGTATTGGAATGACATGTACATGCTTGGATCTGGTCTGTCCCCTGCCCAACTGCCTGTACCTCAACTCATGTAGTGTGAGATAAGTGGCTTTTCTTCTATACTTACTGTGCTGTTAATACTTTCCACAGAGGACTCATGTCACACTTGTCCTTTTGTGACTGGCTAACTTTGCTTAGCATAATTTCCTCCTCTTCCCATGAGACAATATGCTTCATGCGATCATCAGTGCTTTTTAGTGATGCATAGTACTCCATTGTATGCATGTGCCAGAGTTTTCTAATCCACTTGTCTATCGAGTGAAAATTTTGTTTCTTATTCTTTGCAATTGTGAATTGTACCACAATAAACATTGGCGCATAGACAACTGGACATGGTTTATTTATTACTTCTTCTGGGTATATGCCCAGTAGAGGGATTGCTGGAATGTAAGTTAACTCAATTTCCATATGCTTTAAATATCATCAGATTGCTTTCCACAGAGGCTGTACATATCTACTCGACCACCAGCAGTGGAGGGCAGTTCCTATCTTGCCACATAACTTCCAACATTTGCTGCTCTCTGATTTTCTGACTTGGACTATCCTCAGGAGTGTTAGATATATCATTGTTGTTTTAATTTGCACTTCTCTGATGGCTAATGATTGGGAGCCTTTTCTCATATGTTTATTGGCCATTCTGGTCTCCCACACCAGTGAAACTTCTGTTCAGGTCTTTTGCCCAATTCCTCAGGGGGTTACTTTCTTTTTTCAGGCTAGGAGGGTATTATAGATTTTAGTTTGAACACCTTTGTTGGTTGTGTCATTGCTAAAAATCCTCTCCCAGTGTGTGGGTTTTCTTGTTACTCTCTTAGTAAAGTCTGTGGATTCACACAGGTGTTTTATCCTTAATACACCCCACTTGTTGATTTCAGCTTCATCTGTGTGTGTACACGTACCTATTTCAGTTAACTTATGTATTCCCTGCACCAAGATTCTTAGGTTTGTCATGAATCTTCATTGATGGTACTGAGAGTTTGGGGTTTTACTTCTAGGTCTGTGATCCACCTTGAGGTTGTTCTTGTGCATAGGATGTGGTGGTAAGGTCATTCTTTCATTTATATACAGATGAATATCCATATTTTTCCAGCACCACTTATTAAAGAGGGTATCCACCTCCCACTTGATGTTTTTTGGACTCTTGTTGAAAATCAGTTGTCTACATGCTGATGGTTTTATTTCTTAGTTTTCTATTCTCTTCCAGTGGTCTAAGTATTTGTAATCACCCAATACCATGCTGTTTTGACCACTGTGGATGTATCGTTGGTGTTAAAGTGAGGTAAGGTGAGCCCTCTGACTTTGTCCTTCTTTTTGAAGAGTTATCTGCTAATTCTGGGCTTCTTTCCTCTCCATATGAAATTGGTGGCCAGTTTTTCCAATTCTTTGAAGAAGGTTGTTGGTATTTGAATCAGGTAGCTTTAAACTTATAAAGTGCCTGGGTAAGATTAACATCTTTACAATATTGTATTCTGATCCACGAGCATGGGATATTCTTCCATTTATAGGGGTCATTTTTGGTTTCCTGTAGTAGGGTTCTGTAGTTTTCCTTGTATAATGTTTTAGGGTTTTTTTTTGTTTGATATATCCCTAACTATTTCAGTTTGTTCTTGGCTACTATGAAGGATAGGCAGTGAGTTTTGAGTTTGAGTTACATTGATGTGTAATCTGTACTATAGCCTTTGATCTTCAACAGGAAGTGTTCAATTCCCCTTCATTTTCTGCAAGCAAGGTTGAGTTATTTGCACATCACAAGTTGTTGATGAGTCTTCTTCCAATCCTGTTATTTGATTCTTCTTCATATAATAAATTTTCTCAGCATACAGACTGACTGAACACACAATATGATACAGTCCAGATGCATACATTTCCTCATATTAAATTATGAAGTAACCCCTCATTCTATTTGTATGATTGCCTTTTAGTCTATGTTCATGCTTTATATGAGTACAATTAAGTCTTCTGAAATCCCCATTCCAATTCTTCATAATGCTGACTCACTCTATTGAATGCAATTCAACTTAATGGAATTATGTAATTTAACATGCATTAGTTTCTCCAAACAAAAGAAGATATTGATATAATTGTTTTTTAAAACATTATGCAGGCATGATACAAGATCAACAAACAGAAGTCTATTGGATTGCTATATACATCGAACAAGACCATGGAAGAGGAGATCAAAAAGGAAGTTCCCTTCACAATAGCCAAGAACAAATAGAAATATCTAGGGATATATTTAACAACAACAACAACAAAAGACGTATACAAGGAAAACTACAGAATCCTATTACAGAAAACCAAAAGCAAGATCCACAAATGGAAGAATATCCCATGCTTGTGGATCAGAAGACTCAATACAGTAAAGATTTAAACCTTACCCGGGCCACTATATAAGTTTAATGCTATCCGGATGCAAATACCAACAACCTTTTTCAAATAATTGGAAAAGCTGACCAGCAATTTCATATAGAGAAGGGAGAAGTTCAGAATTAGCAGAGAACTCCTCAAGAAAAAGGACAAAATCAGAGGGCTCACTTGATCTGACTTTAACACCTACTACACAGCCACAGTGGTCAAAACAGCTTGGTACTGGTATAATGACAGATACACAGACCAATGGAAAAGAACACAAAACCCAGAAATAAAACAATCAGCATATAGACAATTGATATTTGACAGGGGTCCGCAAAGCATCAAGTGGGAGGCAGATGTCCTCTTTAACAAGCGGTGCTGGAAGCAATGAATATCCACCTGTAAAAAAGTGAAACAAGATGTGTACCTCACCCCATGCACAAGAACAAACTCAAGATAGATCACACATCTAGAAGTAAAAGCTCAAACTATCAGGACCATCAACAATGGAATTGGTACAAACCTAAGAACCTCATCTCAGGGAATACTTAGGCTAACTGTGGTAGATAAGGCTACACACAGGTGAACCTAAAATCAACAAGATAAAACACCCATATGTGTGGAAAGACTTCACCAAGAGGATAGCAAGAAAACCCACAGAGTGGGAGATAATTTTAGCAATGACACAATAGACAAAGGGCTTATTACTAAAATATACAATACCCTCCTAGCCTGAAAAAAAGAAGTAAACAGTTAACCCCCTGAGGAAGTGGGCAAAAGACCTGAACAGAAGTTTCACTAGGGAGGAAACCCAAATGGTCACTAAAGGTATGAGAAAATGTGCCTGATCATTTGCCATCAGAGAAGTGCAACTTAAAATAACCATGACATATCATCTAACACCACCAAGGATATCCCAAATCAGAAAATCAGAGAGCAAAAAATATTGGAGGGGTTGTGGCAAGATAGGAACTCTCCTCCGCTGTTGGTCATCTTGTAGGTATGTATACTCTCTATGAAAAGTGATTTAGCGATATTTAAAGCAAGTGGAAATTGTGTTACCTTATGACCCAGATGTCCCTCTATTGGGGATAAACCAAGAAGAGGTAAAAAATAAACCACTGTCAGTCATCTGTACACCAATGTTTACTGCAGCACAATTCGCAACCACAAAAAAATTGGAAACAACCTAAATTTCCATCAACAGATGAGTGAATTAATAAACTCTGGCACATACACACAATGGGGTACTACGCATCACTGAAAAACACTGATTTTCTCATGAAACACGTCATTCCATGGGAGGAGTTGGAGGAAATTATGCTAAACAAAGTTAGCCGATCACAAAAGAACAAGTACAACATGAGTCCCCTGAGGTAAGTACAATCAGCACAGTATGTATAGAAGAAAACCCACTAATCTCACATTATATGAGTTGAGGTACTAGCAGTCGGGAGGAGGTCAGACCAAACCCAAGGTGGTACATGTTAATCCAACACAAAGAAGCAGAAAGGGTGGGAAGGCTGAGTGAGGGGCAGGGGAGATGACACGAGGAAAGCAGGGCACTAAACCACCCAGGGAGAGAGTATTGTGTATGCCTCCACAGAATTGGGAGTGTGCATTCTGACCCCCCCACCAACTGCTGCACTAAAACTTGAAGGCAACGTAACCACGTGGAGAAATGCATGAAAAGACTGGGCTATAGGACCGGCCCCAATTAGAGCCCCTCCCTACACATATGCACTACAGAGGACAACAATAAACCTACAGGTTGGGGAGAGGGGCCAGCATGCCATTCCCACACAAAAGTAAACCAAGAAGGAAAAAGAGAAAGGGAAGGTGTAGATCCCATATTGGCACACCAAGCCCTGAGGACGACACCTCTGCATGGAGCTGCTAAAGCACAGAGAAGACTACAGGGTGGAAAACAGCTCAAGACATGATGTCCCCTCACTGGAGCATACCGCAACAGAGGGCAATACTGGGGACACACAGTAGGGAGTTAGTCCAGTCTGAATCCCCCCGCACAGGGGTAAAACAAGAAGGGAACAGAACAGCAACTGGAGCAAAGAAAAGACAGCCCCTGAAGAGTCCTAAAAATAGGTTTCAGGCTAAGCAGGGCAGCTCCAGGAATTACCCCAAGACCTGTGGGGAGACAGTCATAAAGGTCAACGGACAGACATGGAATCATATGTATGTTTTTTGTTTTTTGGGTTTTTAAATTTATTTTTGCAAACTTTTGTTTTCTTTTTGTTTGGTCTCTGTCATTGTTGGGTTGCATACTTATATAGGCATGGGAAGCAAGCTCAATGAGAAAGCAATGGGACTGACAGTCCCAGAGAGAATGGAGGGAGAAGGAGGTCGGGGGAGGGAGTGGTGAGCAAACAATGCCATAAACAGGGGAGCAACTACAGAATTGAAATCATCAACAAGGAGGACGTAGAGCTCCTGGGAGTATTGGAGCAAAAGCAATCTAGCTGAGAGGAAGTACTAAGAGGCAGAAGTAGGCAAGCATGATGGTGGGGAAGGTGAAAGGAAGCAAAGGATATGGATAGAGGTATAATCATAGGTGTGTACATATGCTAATGCATTAATTCATAACAATAGATATATTGGCCCAAGTACATATATTTATACAGCAATACACTGAGGTTGTGGATGGAGTTTGGACCTGTGCTCATACCTCCCCAAGAACACTTTGTTCTAATCAACTGGCATTCTGTGGTGCTCTCTCTCTTGGCACAATTGCCGAAGACAAAATGGGTGAATAAGCAAATGTGGTGAAGAAAGCTGATGGTGCCCAATCTATGAAAACATATAACACCTGGTATCTTAAAGGTTTGTAGTTAAACAAGTGGCCATCTAACAGAGAAGCAACAACAAACCCACATGGAAGAATCACACCAGCCTGTGCGATCATGAGATGTCACCAGGACTGGGTAACAAGCATCAAAAGACCCAAAACAAACAAACAAACAAACCATATTGTTGAGAACGAGGGAGTCGAGAGAGTCGGAGAGACCCACAGCCCATCTGTCGACAATGGGACATCACCTCACAGAGGGGTCACTGAGAAGGTATGAGTGAATCAGGGTACAGTAAAGCACAGATGAAACACACAATACTACTCTAGTTCCTTGAGACTTTCTCACGCCCCACTATGGTGACCCTACTACTGCCTTTCACTGCAGCCTAGACCGCAACATGTGCACAGGTTTTGATAAGGCATAGAGCTCATGACACACAGAATCCAGAAACAGTAATGGGAATAGCGATACCAGGAGGGCAGGAGGAGGGTAGGGAAAGGAGGGGTGTAAGGGGGAATTAATCATGATGATTGACAAATAACTGGCCACACCCACCCCCAGGGGGACAAACAAGAGAAATCGTGGGTGAAGGGAGACAGCAGTTGGTGTAAGATATGAAAACAATAATAATTTAAAATTTGTCAAGTGGTCACGAGGGTGGAGGAGGGAAAGAGAAGCTGACACCAAGGGCTCAATAGAAAATAAATATCTAAAATATAATGACGGCAACATATGTACAAATGTGCTTGATATAACTGATATATGGATTCTTACAAGCGCTGTAAGAGTCCTCAAAAAGATGTTTAAAAAAATTAAATAGAAAAAAACACTATGTAACAATAAGCTGTCTACAAGAAAATAATGTTAGATACAAAGATACAAATAGGCTAAAATTGAAAAGATTGGGGAAAATACTCCATGGAAATTATAGTCACAGAATAATTGTGTGGTTATATTAATATCAGACAAAACACACTTTAAGTAAAATACTGTTACAAGGGATGAAAGAGTTGTTATGAATTCCTAATAGTTTCATTTAGTGAAGAAATATATATCAATTTTTATTATGCAAGACTATTATAAAGGTTCATAGAAAATGGAATTATCTTTATAAAATAAAATCATTTTATTGGGAGCTCTTACAGCTCTTATAACATTCCTTACATCCATTGTGTCAAGTACATTTGTGCATATGTTGCCATCATCCTTTTCAAAACATTTTCTTTCTACTTAAGCACTTGGTATCAGCTCATTTTTTCCTTCCTCCCCCACCCTCATGAACCCTTGATAAAGTATAAATTATTTTTATTTTCATATCTTACACCTTTCACTGTCTCCCTTCACCCATGTTTATGTTGTTCATCACCAGGGCAGAGGGCGGGGTATACGTCAATCATTGAGATCGGCTTCCACTTTCTCTTCCACCTTCCCCCTACCCTCATGGAATACCTACTCCCATTATTGTTCTTGAGGGGTTTTTCTGTCCTGGATTCCATGTGCCGAGACCTCTTATCTGTACCAGTGTAAATGCTCTGGTCTAGCTGAATTTGTAAGGTAGAACTGGGGTCATTATCTTTTAATTCATTTTTCTATGAACTTTTTAAATCCTCCTTGTATATATTCCAAATAGTCAAGTCCTAATATATACAATGAATGATAAGGCAAAAGACTTTGCTATTGGCTTTCTAGTTCATATTCTCATGGAACATGGAATTGGTCCAAACAAAAGGTGTCTCTGTAATCAGTGGATGAATGATTGTTTTCAAAAAAAGTGATTTCGGAGGGATTCTGATGGGTCAGTTAAATTCCAGGCAGAGAGATCAGCTTAGAATGTTATGGTAATTTTTTTTTCTATATACCAAAGGGGTAATCTTGATAGATTTTCTAAAATGGCATAGGAAATACATGAGGGCTCATTATGAAAATGTTTTAAGAAAATTGAAAGCTGGTGAGAAAAAGACTGGGAAAGTTGCTTGAAGATTTTTTCCCCATAAAATCAATTCAAGTGAACATTTTTCAAGGCTGAGATATGAGAATTCCTTGGTAAAACTTTACCTCGTCCACTCTATATCCATAATCTTGATATTTTAGGCTTCATTTTGTTCCTAAAACTTAAAGGACTTTGAAGAGGGCCATGATTTGTGTACCTTGAGGATGACATAACTGTCATTTTAACATATTGTAAATCAAAAGAGCAAATATTTCTTCAGGGAAGGATTAGAGGGATGAATCCTATAAATTTATAAACAGATGCAGAGGACTTTTTAAGAAACAGTAGCTTCACACATTGGTATTTGTGCTTAATAAACATTTCTATGATCTAGTAGTAGTAGTTTTTTATTTACCCTCATCTGAAACCAAAAAATTGAGATACGAAAACATCTAAAATAATTGTTCTTGTTTTTTCTTAGGTGTAATTCAGTCAGTTCCAACTCATATGGCCCCTACGTACAACAGAAAGACACACCACCTAGTCCTGTGCTCAAAATGTTTCTTGTGTTTGAGCCTATTGTTGCAGGCACTGTATTAATTTCTCTTGTTGAGGGTCTTCCTCTTTTTCACTGTCCTGATTCTTTAACAAGCATGTTGTCCTTTTTCAAGGACTAGTCACTCCCGAGAAAAAAGTCCCTTCATCCTTCCTTCCAAGGAGGATTCTAACTGTACATATTCTGAGACAAATTTGTTATTTTTGTAGTCCATAGTACTACATGTACTACATGTACATGATGTAGGAAATGTCAAATTTCCATTTTCAATAATGGATATATGTATAGACAGAAGTTCATTTAAATAAAATAAATTCTAAACAAACCATACCTAAGAGACATATATAGAAAACTCTACCTATCACCAATCTACATTTATGCTGGGTTCAATAATTCATTGTAATAGCCACACAGAATTCACAGACAATGCTTACTTTGAAGGGGATTTATAGGGAAGCCAATAGGTTACCACAAGTCAGGATCAGCAAACAGTGAGAACATAGGCTCCTCAGACTGCAGCCAACTCTCTTTCTGGTTCTCAGCTACTCAGCCACGTGGTAACCACGTCTCTCTCTGGTCCTCAGTCTCTTGGCCCCATGCTCTTTAGTTTTTGCCTAAGTAAGCTAGGCAACCAGCCTAATTGTTGCTCTGGCCCACAGTTCTGTAGTCTCGGGCCAGAGGAGGACATATGGTACCTCATAGCCTGGCAATGCTCACCTGAGTTTCCATGCCACAATCTGTTGCATCTGGTCTCAGAGGCCTTTACCACTTCAGAACATGATCTTCAGCTTGCTCTCCCAAAATCCTTAGGGTTTCTTTCTCTGCTGATGCTTCAAAGATCGTTCATTCTTATAGCCAGGGAGTGGTAATAACTGATGAATTTTTCTCAGTATTACACACACACTATCTTCATGTTGTTATTAGGTATCATCTAGGCCAGCGGTTCTCAACTTGTGAGTCTCGACCCCTTTGGGGGTCAAACGACCCTTTCACAGGGGTCACCTAAAACCATCAGAAAAAAACATATTTCCAATGGTCTTAGGAACTGAGACACTGCTCCTCTGTCTCCAGGTGGGTCCGCCCACATGCAGATATGCCCACATAGGAGTACCTGGCATGATGACATCATCATGCTAACCTGATCACATACACTCCGTATAAATACAGGTGTATGTGACAGGGTTGGTGCCATAATGTACTTATGCAGACAAGTCACACATGTATAGAGAATAGCTACTGTGTAGACAGCAGCTACTGTGTAGAAAGCAGCTGCTGTGGTGAAAGCAGCTACTCTTAAAAGCAGCTACCGTGTTGAAAGCAGCAGAACTGATGGTAAAATTACACTTCACGAATTACAATTACTGGGTAAATGTAAAATCATGTACTGTAAAATAATCAACTACTGCAAGCAAAATCTGTACCATGGGAACTTAATCTGGATGCCTATCAGTCTTTTTATATTCAGCTGTGGTTGATGTGAATACTGCCCTCTTGTGATAGTAACAGGTATGTAAAAAAAAGAACGGGGAATGGCAGATCAAAGGAAACTTTAATGAACTACATTGACTGAACTATGCCATGTATCATCTTTTGTATTATTAAAGCTATTGTATATTATTTTCATTAGCAAACCATCTCATGACAATGTGAAAATATAGTGAGGATTTTTTACAGTATGGTTTTACCTCAATAATTACAGCAGGAATTGAGAAACCGCAATGTGTTATTTGTTATGAACTTCTATCAGCCTAATCTATGAAGCCAAACAAACTAAAGCGCCATTTTGATAGCAAGCACTCGAGCTCTGCTGGAAAGGATACCAACTATTTTAGAAGCAAAGCTGATGGACTCAAGAAAGCCAGACTTGACACTGGTGACAAGTACCACAACCAAATCATAGCAGCCATTGAAGCTTCATATTTGGTGGCACTTTGCACCGACAGAGTTATAAAACCTCACACCATTGCTGAGGATTTACTGTTGCCAGTGGCCAAAGACATTGCTCAAGTTATGATCAGAGACAGATTTGTTATGGAATTGAGTGTAGTTTCCTTATCTAACGACACTGTCCACAGCAAAATAGATGACATGCCTCCTGATATTCTTTATCAGGTAATCTAGGAAATTAAATCTGCTCCACTTCCAATATTTAGCATACAGGTCGACGAATCTACAGATGTTGGAAACTGTTCAGAGTTACTGGTTTACGTGAGGTATATTAATGATGGTGACTTTAAAGTTGAGTTTCTTTTTTGCAAAACTCTTGAAAAAATAACTACTGCATGTAATTCATTTGACATATTTGGTTCATTTCTGAAAGAGTGTGAGATCTTTTAGGAAAAGTTTTGTGGTGTTTGCACAGATGGTGCTCCAGCTATAGGAGGATTTCTATCTGGATTTCAACGTTTGGTACTAAATGAGTTACCAAATGTCATCAGAACTCACTGTATGATTCATTGGCAAATATTAGCAATAAAGACACTGCCAGAAGAGTTACAAGAAGTAATGAAAAGCGTCATAAGTTCTGTCAGTTTTGTAAAAGTGAGCACTTTAAACAGTCGACTGTGTTTGCAACTGTGCAACGAGTTGGATGCGCCAAATAGTGCTCTGTTATTTCACACTGAAGTGATATGGTTATTGAGAAGAAAAGTTTTAAAACGTGTTTTTTAGCTTCGTGATGAACTCAAAACATTTTTAAATCAGAGAGCAAGACCACATACTTCTTCATATAATCTAGCTTCTCTGATTATTTCCTCAGCAAACAGATTGAATAGGTATGGTGAGAGGATACAACTGGGAAACAACTTTCAAATTGGGTCCCTGTGGATCTAAATCAACCCTATTTTGATCCATAATAACAGCATGCACAACAACATATATGACAGCATATTTAACAACATACTTTAACATTAGAAAATTAAATAGACATATCATAGATACATATAAGTTATAAAATTACAAAAATTAGAAAATATCAACAACTAATAACAAATAAGAGGTTTAACCAATAGAAAGAGTCTTCCCAACAAAGAAAATCCAGGACAGACGACTTTAGTGGTAACTTTTACCAAACATCTTAAAGAATTAAGAATAATTCTTCTCATAGTTTTCACACACACACACACACACACACACACACACACACACGAAGAGGTAAAACACTTTCTAACTCATTGTATGAGGCATGTATCACAATGATACAATGTATGATAAAAATATAATGAGAAAAAAACCACATATTCTTAAGCTTTATGAGTATAGATCCAAAAATACTCAACAAAATGCTTGCAATTAATACTAAAATTCATGCAGCAACCACTAAAACTATGGATTAAGAAATTGAAGAATTCTATAAACTTCTCAAATCTGGCATTGATTAAATATGCAAAAATGTTTGTGTTAGTCTGGGTAGGCTAAAGAAACAAATTCATAGACACTCATATTTGTATAAGATAGAGCTTTATATACAAGAGCAATTGAATATTAAGAAAACATCTCAGCCCAGTCCAGACCAAGCCCATAAGTCTGATATTAGCTCATATGCCGGATATCAATCTAAAAATTCCTTTTCAGACTCACAAAACACATGCAATAATGCCGAATGCAAGAAGATCATAGGCCAATGGGTGGGAAGTCTTGTGGATCCAGTGGCGGTAAAGGCATATCAGTGTTAGTAGGGGTCTCCACTTGGCTCCTTTAGCTCCAGTGCTACTTATCTCCTTAGTGAGCTATATATCTCCTTGTGAGATTCTGGTTTGCAGAAGGCTATGGATGTCAGTGGAAGCCCAAGATACATTTGTCAGATCAACACAGGAAATAAGCCTCTGGTGATTTCCCTCTAATCATAACGGAGGGATGGAAATAAACTGGTTTCAAACAGAGATTATTAGATAGACAACTATAGGAGACCAAAATTATAAACCAGATTTGAGCAGTTAAAACCCTTTCACTTCATGTGCTCTCTGGTCCTGATCTGGTTTTCAACGTTTTCTGCATTTTTGTTTTCATATTGGAGCTTATCTCTGACATATTTTGTCATTTTGGGTAGCACTCTTGAATTTTTGTTATATGTGGTTCTGTTTTTCAGTATACAAAACCTAGGATTGATGTACATATAGAGACAACATAAAGAAAAGAGACAACATGTAGAATAAGGGTTCCTGGGGTTACAATGAAGTGGGGGGTTAAATGGGATCTGATATCAAAGAGTTCAAGAAGGAAGAAACTATTTTGAAACTGATTGTGTTAGCAATTGTACAATATTGCTTGATGTGATTGAACGATAGAATATTATGTCTGTATTAGCTCCCAGTAAAATGATTTTTGGTGATGAAAAGAACAAGAAACCCTAAAAATGCAAAAAAGAAAAAAGGCAAAAGTATATTTCACAAGAAATTCTGAAGCTTTCTCTTGAATGTACAGTAGTTAAAACATATGCAAGTAAATTATGAAGTAAAAAAGTTGGAGAGAAACTATCAAAGGGCAACTCAAGAATGAATAATAAATATTATAATTGCATATGCAAAGTGTTCAAATTAGAAAGTCAAAATGGAAGAATGCATTCAGATATCTCAAGCTGAATGAAATGAAGAAAAAATTCAAGCCTTGTGTTCCAACATTAATGTCTGGGTCAGCAAAAAAGAAGGAATTAAACTGTGACTGCAACAATGGGCTCAAACAGAACACCAATTTTGATGGTTTCACGGGACTAAGTGGTATTTCATTCTGTTGTACATTGGGTCACTATAAGTTTGAACCTACTGAACAGAATTTATCAACAACAATGGACAAAATATTAAACAATGTAGGAAGGATCAAAAGATGATAGAAGGATTACACAGTGTCACTTTAATTAAAAGATCTGATCGACATTGAGTCATTTCAAGGGATAGTACATCATTAAGAACTTATGGTATTGAAGGAAAAATTCCAAGCTGCACTGAAAGTACCCATGAAAAACAAGGTTTCGAGTAATGACTGAATACCAAATGAAATGTTTCAATAGATTGATGCAGCTCTAGAGGCATTTACTAATCTATGCCACGGAGTTGGGGAGGAAATTACCTCCCCAACCAAATGTAAGAGATCCATATTTGTGTCCATTCTAAACACAAGTGACCCGGTAGAGTAAGGGAAGTATCTAACATCATGATTAATATCCCACCACTTCTCTGTCAGTGTGTCAGATGATAGGGGCTTATGACTTGCATTGATGTTGGAAACTATGCCACTGGTTTTACAATTGTTAGCAGGGTCACCCAGAATTGAGTTTTAGCTGAGTTTCCAGAATAAAACAGGCAATGAAGTAGGACTTGGCTGCCCACCTCAAAGAAGTAGACACGGAAAATTTTTTGTATAGCTTGGAAACATTGTCAGATACTAATGGCCTAATGAATGGAAGCAGAACATTTTCAGAGATAGTGCTGGAGGATAGGCCCCTCAGGACAGAAGGAACTGCTTTCTCAAAGTGGAGTATACCATGGACTACGAGAAGAAAATGAACAAATCTGCTTTGGAAGAACTGCCTGGTGGCCTAGTGGATTATGCGTTGGACTGTTACTAGCCACTCAGTAGGAGAAAGATAAGACTTTCCACCCCTGTAAAGATTTATAATTTCAGAAATCCACAGAGATAGTTCCTCTCTGTCCTCTGGGGTTGCTAAAAGTCAGAATAAATTCCATGGCAGGGGGCCAGACAGCAGATTGCTCCTGAGAAGTAGGGATGGTTCGACTTCGTCTCTTGTACTTTTGACATGTTATCATGAGACTGCCATCAAGTGAAAGCACACTCATACTGGCCCTAAATAGGGTTTATAAGGTCATAAATCTTTACCAGAAGTGATTGCCTCATCCCTAGGAGTGGCTGCAGGATTTGAACTACCGACCTTCCACTTATCGAAAAGTGCCACCAAGTCTCCTTAAATTCCATCTAGTTGCTTCCAATAAATAGCAAAGCTACTTAAAACAGAATGAAACCCTACCATCCTCAAAATAATTGTTATGCTTGAGTAAGTGTTGCAGCTCCTGTGTCAACCTATCTCACTAAAGGACGTCATCTTTTTATCTGACTCTAAAAAACACTGTGAGTGTGATTTCAACCTTGGTAATGTGAAAGAAGCAAACCCTGTGGGAGTGGACCCTGCAGGGTCTTCATTTGCCTAAAGGGGCAAAACTCAAGGTAAAAAGAAAAAGCTGCTAAATCTACTAATAATCAGAACTTGAAATATACGTAGTATGAATCTAGGACTGCCGGATGTGGTAAAAAAATGAAATGAAATGCACAGATATTGAAATTCCAGGTATTAATCAGCTAAAATGAACAGGTGTTGGCCATTTTGAATCAGAAAATCATATGATTTACTATTTTGGGAGTGACCCAATCAAAAGGAATAGCTTTTCATTCATTGTCAAAAAGGATATTTCAAAAGCAAACTTGAAGCACGATATTTGTCATAGGATTATATATATCTGCCTTCAATAAAGTCCAATAAATACAACTGATATTCAAATTTATGCACAAAATACAAAAGCCAGTGTTGTAGAAATTACATAATTCTACCAACATCTTCAGACAGAAATTGATCAATTATGCCACAAGCTGCACTGATAATTATTGGTCATTGGAATGCAAAATTTAGAAACACAGAGGAAGTAACAGTAGTTGGAAAATATGGTCATGATGGCAGTGAGTTTGGTTTGCTATTTGGTTGGATGGCACCTACCAATAACAATTGAAATTAAGGAACTGCTATTTAAAACCTGAATGAGCTAGGTACCTGACTATGTTCATTATATTCCCTTGTAAAATTGCTAAATGTTGTTTTATTTTTCTTCCAATGTTGCTGCCTGATTTATTTACTACTAAATGACTGGATAAATAGCATATGGAACAGTACTCTTTGAACATGTATTTTTTAGTTCGGTCTCCTCCATTAGCCATAATCAAAAAGCAACATTGTTATTGAATATATTTATATAACTATATTACTTTATACTTATGTGCTGTATGAAAAAAGATTTGACATGAGCCATCTGTTGTATGTTCCACTTACTTTTTTCACTTTCTACAAAATTTATTTTTAGATATTTTGAGCAGAAATGTGTCTTAATCACAACCTTTCCATATGTTTTCTAGATATTTCTATTGGCATACATTTGCTTTTCACTTCTTATATATAAAGAATAAGGATACATTGAATTGTGCCTGCCATCTTCCAAGGCAATATTTAGCCACATATTTTTATGAATTGTTTTTTAGTATTTTGCTTGCTTACATTCAATTACACATTTTTTAAAATTAAAAGATCCATTCATTTGGGGGCTCCATACATCAATAGTATCAAGCATATTTGTACCTGTGTTGCCATCATTATTTTCTAAACATTTACTTTCTATTTCAGTCCTTGGTATCAGATCCTCTTTTTTTTCCCTCCCTTCCCTTCTGGCCCCTTGATAAATTATCAATTATTATTATTGTTTTCTTATTTTACACTGACTGTTGTCTCCCTTCCCCCACAGTATCTGTTGTTCATCCACCTGGCAGCCTGTTTTTAATTCTTGTCAGCTAGATTGCAGTTGCTCCAACACCACTGGGATCTCTATGTCCTCCTCATTGTTGCTTTTAAATCCCTAGTTGTTCCCCTCTCTCTGGCATTGTTTGTTCACTGCTTCCTTCTCCTCCCCCCAAGTCACTCTGGAACCACCAGTTCTGTTGCTTTCTCCTGGAGCATGCTTCCCATGCCTACCTAATATAGGTAAGCAAAACCAACAATAACGGAGACAAACCAAAAAGAAAAGATTGAATATTGAATAAAAAGGGGGAAATATAATAATAATAATGGGGGAAAAGGGAAGCATACATAATGCCAGGTCACTCTGCTGACCTTTATGACATTCTCGCTACTGGGGGAATTCCGGGAACTGCCACTCCTAGCCTGAAATCTATTTGGGGGATTTCTCGGGGGCTTTGTGGCTTGGCTTTGCTCCCATTGCTGATCTGTTATGTTCCCTTGGGGTTCACCCCATTGTGGGTTGTTTAGACTGGACTAACTCCCTGCTGTGTGTCCCCTGTATTGTCCTCTGCTATTGTATGCTCCAGTAAAGGAACATCATGTCCCTAGCTGTTGTCGGCCTTATAGTCCTCTCTGAGCCTTAACAGCTCTGGGCTTTGTGTGCCAATATGGGGTCTAGATTGACTGTTTCTTTCTCTTTTTCCTTTGTTTTGCTTCCATGTGGGTGTGGCATGCCAATCCCTCTCCCTAAAATGGGTTTATTGTTGTCCTCTGAAGCACATACTTCGAGGGACATGATCAGTTTGGCTTCAACTGGGGCCAGCCCTGTAGCCCTCAATATTCATGAGTTGCTCCATGTAATTATGTTGCCCTCGAGGCTTGGTGCACTGTGGTGGGATTTACATGCACACTCCCAATTCTATGGTGACATAACCAATACTCTACCACTGGGTGAATTAGTGCCCTTCTCCCCTAGTGCCATCATCTCCTCCCCTTCATTTCTCCCTTTACCTTCCCCCCTTTCTCCTTCTTTGTGTTGGAATAACGAGTAAATCCTTTGGTTTGGTATGTCCTGATACCAACTGCCTGTACCTCAACCTGTATAACGTGAGATAAGTGGCTTTTCTTCTATACTTACTGTGCTGACTATACTTACCTCAGGGGACTCATGTTGTGCTTGCCCTTTTGTGATTGGCTTACTTCACTTAGCATAATTTCCTCCAAATCTTCCCAAGAGGTTATGTGAGTTATGTGATCACCAGTGCTATTCTATTGATGGAAATTTAGGCTGTTTCCAATTTTTTGCAATTAAGAATTGTAGCGCAATAAATATTGAAGCACAGATGACTGGTCCTAGTCTATTTCTCACTTCTTCTGTGTATATAACTAATAGAGGGATAGCTGGGTCATAGGGTAGCTCAATTTCCATTTGCTTTAAATATTGCCAGATGTTTATAAACTCGTTGGGGTTTGTTGTGATTTCCCCCGCTTCATCCCTCATCCTGGCTATTGATGTTTGTTCCTTACTTTCCTTCATTAGGTTTGGTCGGTTTTCTTGATCCATTCAAAGAAACAGCTTTTTGCTGCATTGGTTTTTTGGTTTTTTTTTGCATTGTTGTCTTTTCTTCTCAATTGTATAACTCTGCCCTTATTTTTATTATTTCTTCTCTTTTGCTTTTGAAGGGGTTGTTCTATCGACCCTGTTCTAGTTGCTTGCAGTTTTGCTATAGCATATCAGTCATAAGTCTCTTCTTTTCCACATATGCATTTATTGCTATCAAGCTTCCTCTGTTTTTGCTATATTCCATAGGTTTTGGTATGTTGTATTCTCATTCGTTTCTAGAATCTTCCTAATTTACTCTCTAATCTGGGCCAGTTCCCATTTGTGTCCCAGAAGATAATTATTCCTCCTCCAATTGTTTTCTTTTATTTTCTGTTCCTCCTTTTATTGATCTCCAGCTTTATAGCATGTTGATCCAAGAGGGGCATCTCTGTAAAATCTATGTGTATTAATTTACTCAGGCTCGACACGTGTCCCAACATGTAGTCTATTTTTTTAAATGAGCATGTGCGCTTTAAAAGAATGCGATTCCTTTTTTGCATTTGGGTGAAAAGCTCTATAAATGTCTGTCAGGCCTGGTTGCCTAATTGTGTTTAGCTCTGTAGCCTCCTTGCTGAACTTCTTTCCTAATGATCTTTCTCTGATACCAGGTTAAAATAACCTATTATGATTGTTGAATCTGTGATTTCTTTTTTCATCTTTTGAATAGTTTGTTTGATGAATCTCGCGAGTCTCTCATTAGGTGCATAGATATTTTTTTACACTCACTGGTTCCTGTTTTATTGATCCTTTGAGCATTATATGGTGCCCTTCCTTGTCTCTTGTTATGGTTTGCACCTTGAGGTCAATTTTGTCAGAGATTAGCATTGCAACCCCTGCTTTTTATAAGTTGTTGTTTGCCTGGTATATTTTATGCAGCCTTTTATTCTTAGTCCATTTTTGTCTGTGAGTTTAAGATGTGTCTATTGCAGGCAACAGATTGGCGGGTTATGTTTTCTGAGCAAGTCTGCTAATCTTTGTCTTTTAATGGGTGATGTCAGGCCATTGACTTTCAGAGTTATTACTACCATCTACTGATTCATTCCTGTCATCTTGTGCCTTTTTATTGGGTGTTTTTCTATCTCCTTTCATATAAGTGTGTTGTGTTTGTGTGGGGCGGTTTCATTGTTGCCGTCTTTTCCCTCTGATGCTATATTATTTTGGTAATTGTTTTCGGTACTTGGCTTCTGGGCGGAGCTAAGCTAAATGGTGGTCTCCTGCTTGTGCTTGGTGGATGTTTGTCTTCTGACCATAGTGAGTTACCAGGGACTTCCTGCAAGGTTGGATATCTCATGGTGTATTTGTTGAGTTTTTCCATGTCCTGGCAGACTCTTTACCTCACTGTCTATCTTAATAGATAATTTGACAGGGTAGAAGATTCTTGGGCTGGCTTTTTTTTCTTTCAATTCAGAAGATGTTACCCCTTTCTCTCTTCCTCTTCATGATATCTGCTGATAGGTCTGAGTACCATTGTATGTGACCACCTTTTTTCTTTTGCTGTTCTTAAAATTTTCTCTTTTTCCTCAAAATTGGATAATTTAACTATTGTATGCCTTGGTGAGTTCTTCCTGGGGTTTTGTCTAATTGCTGTCCTATCTGCTTCCTGTATGAGTGTCTGAGTCTCATTCATTGAGGTGAACAAGTTTGCTTCCAGAAATTCCCTCGCTAATTTAGCTGTTGATGTCTTCATTGTGTCTTGTTATGGAAGACCAATTATTCAAATACTGTTCCTATTCATAGCATCTGTCATTTATCTCAGATTTTCTTCTGTCTCTTTGATTATCTTGTTTGACTGTCTTTCCCATTTGTTGAAATCTACCTATTGTTCTCAAGATTGCTGGTATGATTCTCTGCCTTTTCTAGTCTGTTAGTGATGTCCGTGTTTTGCTTCTATTACCTCATCCATTAGTTCTTGTATTTCCCTTTCGTGTATGGACTTCATCCCCTCTATAGTAAACTTCATCTCATCTATCATTGTGTCCTTATTGTCTTTGCTTCCCTCTTATTCTGAATGACTGCAAGCAGCATTCTGATGATTCACGTCTGATTATTTCATGGGGAACCTTAATATTTTACCACATCATCTGCTACAATTCAACATTCATCTAGTCAGTTTACTCTGACATGAATCACTGCAAATGCAAATAGTAAAAAGTGATGAATAAAATAAAATATAAGCATTCAGCCAGAAAATGTCACTGTGTTCTAAATTAGCCAAATTGATAGTTTACGTAATATTTTGTTATAAAATGTATTTCCTCATTTCCCTCACTAAAATGGGCTATGATTGTCATAGGTTTGATAGTTGAGACCTCCCCCATGATATGATCTAAGATAATATAATCAACTCCATGATGGGGTCTGCAGTGAGTATCCAATCAATTGTGGGAAAATTAGGATGAATGGTAAGCCCTTAATCAGGCCATAGCCCTGATACAATTGTAAGGACGTTTCATTGGATATCTGATGTACTCCAATTAGACCATCTGTGGGAGGTTTATCTCTTCCTGCTGGCCTGTGTCCTGCATCAGTATCATCAACCTTTGCTTCTTCACATAGGAGCCAATGGCTTGATTTATTGTCTGCTGACCTTGTGTTCATCTGCCTTTGCAACCACCAGGCCATGGTGTTCCTGCTTCCTGGTTCATCAGTTCCAGCAGCTACACAAGTCAAGAAAAGACTCCAGATTAGCATATGACCCATAGACTTGAACTAGACTAAACTTACTCCTATAACTGTGAGACAGCTTTTGATAAAAATTTCTTTCTTTATGTACTCATATAAGCATTGATTTTGCTTCTCTTGAAAATTAAACCTAACATAGCCTCAATGGGCTAAGATTATAGCACTGCGTATATATAGCTACAGTCCCCAAACCCATTAGATCTTACATTTTTGTAAATTTAACATGATTTTATTGAAAACATTATCAAGCAAATAAAACAAAATGAAGGGGAAGAGTGACTGAAGGGATGACTGATTTATGTTATAATGGAAGACTTTTTAGCTGAATGATGATAAGGAGTTATTCAAATTAAATTGTGAGAAGATTTTTACAGGAAGATAGTATACAAATTGCAAAGATCCTGATGTTGTATAAGAACCATTAGAAAACCTTGAGTAAAGAAACAGATGGAGGACCTTAATAAATGAAGAATGATACGATCCAGCTCACATTGGGTGTTTAGTTGATAAATTATTCAAATGTTATTGTAATTTTAATGAGAACCTTGGAACATTTTAGCATGGAAATAATATCCAGTTTTTCATTTGATAAACGGTAAAATTTCCATTTGATAATCCTTATGGCTACTGTGTATAGAAGCAAAGCAAAAATGGAAACAAAGAATATTTAAAGATGGTATAAAAGATCCCTAGTAGTGTAGTGGCTTACACACAGAATTACTAACAAAATGGTCAGGTCAGCAGTTTGTACCCACAAAAGATGATGCTGTCTGCTCCTTTAAAAATTAAAAGAAGTAGAAACCCAAAGGCTTTCATCTATTCTGCCCCATGGAATTGCTATGATTTGAAATTGACTCCATGACAGTGGGAATTTTTTTTTGTATAGTCCAGTGAGAGAATTTAGTGACCTTGAACTGAAATGATAGCACCTAAAATGGAGAGTAAATGAATACTTTCAGAAGTATTTTCATCATGTACAAGGAGCAAGGGCTTAAATCTGATGAATAAAGCTGTAAGACTATAATGTAAAGAACTAGTTAAAAGTTGACCGACATTTGTAAGTTAGCGTAAAGTCAACCATCCCTGTAATATCTCATCACAAAAGCAGCTATGCCGTGAGCCAGGGCATAAACCCAAGCTTGAGAATTTGATACAAAAAGTTCCGTCTAAAACTCTGTGAAAACATTTTTACGTGACATTTTATTGCTATTTAAAAGGAATTAATGTCAAACATTTGGGGGTGAGAACATTGCATTAAATATACTTATAATATCTATTACAAAAAGCCCTTGAAATCCATTTTCTACTCTAGCAAATCTAGTTTACATCTTGTAAATTAGTATAATCTGATAAGAACTCGTCAAATGTTTTCTCAACATATAAATGTGTATAGACTTATCTACTTCTCTTATATATTTTTTAAAACCTTTCCTTTTTCAGAAGTCCTCAAATCAATCAAATTTGCACTATTAAAGAAAATTATTTAAAATAATATTACACTTCCAGAAAGTAAACTGAGATGCTTTTCTCTATAGGTGGTACTGGTTGTTTTAAGACAGACAGCATTTTTTTCTATGCTGTGGGTTCGTTTTTGGTTTTGGATTTTACTTTATTTTATTTAAATCATTTTATTGAGGGCTCTTACAACTCTTATAACATTCAATACGCCAAGTGTATCAAGCATATCTGTACATATGTTGCCATCATCGTTTTCTAGACATTTACTTTCTATTTGAGCCTTTCTATTTCTATCAGCTTCTCTTTTTTCCCTCCCTCCCCCGTCCCCACCCCCATGACCTTTTAAGTAATAAATGATTATTGTTTTTATATTTTACTCTGACCACTGTCTCACTTCACCCATTTTTCTGTTGTTCATCCCCCTGGGGAGGGAATTATGCATCGATCATTGCCAGTGGTTCTCCCCTCCTCCACCCACCTTCTCCCTTTCCTCCTCGTATCTTTACTCCTATTTCTGTTCCTGAGAGTTTTATCTAGCCTGGATTCTGTGTGTCATGAGCCCTTATCTGTACCAGTGTACAAGCTCTAGTCTAGCCATAACTGAAAGGCAGGAATGAAGTCATGATAGTGGGGGGAATGCGGGGGAAGGAACCTGTAAGAATCAGAGTAATATTGTGTGTTTCATTGATGTTATACTGCTCCCTGGCTCACTCATCCCTTCCTTGTGACCCTTCTGTGAGGAGATGTCCTATTGTCTACGATGGGATTTGGATCTGTGCTCTCACCACCTTCATTCTAAACCATATGTTTTTCTTGTTTGTTTTATTTGGGGCGGGGGGGCGGGGGGGGTGTTCGGGTGCCTGTTACCTGATTCTGGCTGGTGTGCTTCTTCCATGTGGGCTTGTTGCTCCTCTGCTAGATGACTGTTTGTTTAACTCCAAGCCTTCAAGACCCCAGACGCTATATGTTTTCATAGCCAGGCACCATCAGCTTTCTTCACCACATTGGCTTATACATCCATTTTGTCTTAAGCAATCATATTGGGAGGGTAAGCATCACAGAATGCCAGGTTCTTAGAACAAAGTGTTCTTGTGTTGAGGGAGGGCATGAGAAGAGACAGTGCACATCTATATTTATACCTGTATCCATAGCTTTGCTTCCTAGATATTTCCTGTTTCCTTTTACCTTCCTCCTGCCCCACCATCACCGTTCTTCTGCCTCTTAGAAATTCCTGTCAGCTAGATTTCAGTTGCTGCAACACCACCAGGATCGCTATGTCCTCCTCATTGTGGCTTTTAATTCCCTAAGTGTTCCCTTGTCTATGGTGTTGTTTGCTCACCACTCCATCACCACCACTCACCTTCCTACCCACAGGTTTCTCTGGAACCTATGGTCCCCTGTTGCTTTCTCCTTGGACTTGTTTCCCCTCCCTATCTTATATTGGTAGGCAAAACAACAATAACAGACAAAACAAAAATAAACAAAAAGTTGAATAAAAAGAGAAAAGCAAAAACCAAACAAACAAAAATGGTGAAAGAAACTAACAAAACAAATGGCAAAAAGCATACATAATTCCAGGTCTATATGCTGACCTTTATGACTATCTCCTCATCGGTACTCAGGAGTTCTGGGAAATGCCCCTCCTAGCCTGAACTCTATTTTGGAGGCTCCGCAGGGGTTTTGTGGCTTGGGTTTACTCCAGTTGCTGGTGTGTTATGTTCCTTTCTTGGTTCGCCCAACTGTGGGGGTGGTCAGACTGGACACACACCTCGCCATATGTCCCCAGTATTGTCCTGTTTCAAGGTATGCTCCAGCCAGGAGACATCCATGTCTTGAGCTGTTGTCAGTCCTACAGTCCTTTCTGTGCCTTAGTAGCTCCATGCAGGAACACCGTCCTCATGGCTTGGTGTACCAGTATGTGGTCTAGTCATTCACACTCTCTTTTTGCTGCTTGGTTTGCTTCTATATGGATGTGGCAGGTCGGCCCCTCTCCCCACCTGCAGGTTTAGTGTTTTCCTTTGTGGCACATAGTTCTATCGGGAGTGTATGGGTCAGTTTGTCTCTGATTGGGGTAGGCCCTGTAAACCTCTCTGCTCATGGGTTACATATGGTTACATTGCCCTCAAGGTTTGTCATGTTGTGATGGGGTATGCACTCACACTCCCGTTTCTGTTGAGATATACATGATACCCTCCCCCTGGGTGGATTAATGCCCTACCCCTCAGTGCCATTGTCTTCTTATTTTTCCCCCTCTTTTTTTTTCTCTCCCCACTCCTTGCACCCATTCCCCTTCTTTATGTTGGAATGACATGTATATCCTTGGGTTTGGTGCCTGTAAAGTGTGAGATAAGTGGCTTCTCTGATATACCTACTGTGCTGATTATACTTAGTGGACTCATGTTTTACTTTTCCTTTTGTGACTTTGGTTAACATAATTTCCTCCAATTCTTCCCATTAGACCTGCTTCATGAGATCATCAGTGCTCTCTAGTGATGTGTAATACTCCATTGTGTGTATGTGCCAAATTTTTCTAATTCACTCATCTATTGATGGAAATTTAGGTTGTTTTCAATTCTTTGCAATTGTGAATTGTGCTACAATGAACATTGGAGTGCAGACAACTGATCAAGATCTATTTCTTACCTCTTCGGGGTATATGCCCAGTAGAGGGATTGCTGGGTCATAAAGTAACTCAATTTCCATTTCCTTTAAATATCAACAGATGACTTTCCACAGTGGCTGTAAGTATCTACACAACCACCAGCATTTGTTGCTCTGATTTTCTGATTTGGGCTATCCTCAAGGGTGCTAGGTGGTATCTCATAGTTGTGTTAGTTTGCATTTCTCTGATGGCTAATGATCAGGAACATTTTCTCAGATGTTTATTAGCCATTGAGGTCTCCTCAGTGAAACTTTTGTTCAGGTATTTTGCTCACGTCCTCAGGGGGTTAACTGTTTTCCTCTTTTTGCAGGTTAGGAGGGTATTATAGATTTTAGTAATAAGCCCTTTGTTGTGTCATTACTGAAAATACTCTCCTTGTCTGTAGGTTCCCTTTTAACTCTCTTGGTGATGTCTTTCGACACACACAGGTGTTTTTTGTTGTTGTTTTTTAACATTTTATTAGGGGCTCATACAACTGTTATCCCAATCCATACACACATCAATTTTCTCTCCACTTAAACCCCCGACATCCCACTTATTGATTTCAAGCTCATCTGTGTGTGTATCATTCTCTAATACAATTAGCCTATGTCTTCCCTGCACGAAGGTTCTTAGGTTTGTCCGAATTTTTTCTTTGATGGTCCTTATAGTTTGGGGTTTTACATCTAGGTTTGTAATCTACGTTGAATTTGTTCTTGTGCATGGGGTGAGGAGAGGGTCTTGTTTCATTTTTTTCTACAGGTGATATTTATTGTTTTCAGCACCTCTCATTAAAGAGGGAATTCACCTAAAATATGATAGTAAATCACCTCCCACTTGATGGTTTTTTTTGGTCTTTGTTGAAGATCAGTTGTCTATATGCTGATGGTTTTATTTCTGGGTTTTCTATTCTCTTCCATTGGTCTAAGTTTTTGTCATCATTTCCAGTACCATGTTGTTTTGAGAACTGTGACTGTATACTGTAGTAGGTTTTAAAGTCAGATAAGGTGAGCCCTCTGACTTTGTCCTTCTTCTTGAGGAGTGCTCTGCTAACTCTGGGTTTCTTTCCTCTCAATATGAAATTAGTGGTCAGCTTCTCCAATCCTTTGAATAAAGTTTTTGGTACATTAATTGGGATAGCATTAAACTTTTATAGTGCCTTGGGTAAGATTGGCTTCTTTACTATATTGAGTCTTCTGATCCAATGGGATAGTCTTCCCTTTATGGGGGTCACTTTTGGTATCCTGTAGTAGGGTTCTGTAGTTTTCCTTGTATAAATCATTTGTCCTTTTGATTAGATATATTCCCTAAATATTTCGGTTTTTTCTTGGCTATTGTGAAGGGTACTGCCTTCTTAATTTCTTCTTCCATGGTCTTGTCTGACATATATAGCAAACCAATAGATTTCTCTTTGTTGGTCTGTATCCCGCCACTCTTCTGTATTCCTCTATTGATTCCAGTACTCCTTTTGTAGAGTTTTTGGGGTTTTCAATATACATTATAATTTTGTCTGCAAATAGTGATATCCTGTTTCCCCAAAAGTAAGACATCCTCCGAAAATAAGACCTACTTACAGTTTTGCCTGTCACTGAAATACAAAGCATCCCCCCGAAAATAAGCCCACCGCCCCGAAGCTACTGTAACTCTGAACTATGGACTGTAGTGGCGGGCTCCTCCACGCAGCTCACTGTTGGCCGCAGCGCAGCCAGAGCAGACAGGAATTGTGAGGTCTCTTTTAAAAAAACAATAAGCAATAAATGTGTACAATATTCTCCTTCATGGAAAAATAAGACATCCCCTGAAAATAAGACCTAGTGCATCTTTGGGAGCAAAAATTAATATAAGACACCTTCTTATTTTCAGGGATACAGGGTAGTTTCACCTCCTCCAAGACAGATACATTTAATGTCCTTCTGCTGCCTTATATTGTAAGCTAGGACCTCCAGTAAAATGTTGAACAGAAATGGGGGTCAAGGGGCATCCATGTCTGGTCCCCTTTTTCAGTGAGATTGTTTTTGTGTTTTCCTTTTGACTATGATGTTGGCTATTGGCATTTCATAAATAGCTTGTTTTAATTTGAGGAATTCCCCTTTCATTCCATCTTATTGAGTGTCTTAATTAGGAATGGGTGTTGGATGTTGTCAAATGTTTTTCTGCATCTATCAATATTATCATGTTATTCTTATTATTTTTCTTATAAATGTGGTGAATAATATTGATGGACTTTCGGATATTAAAACATCCCTGCATCCCTTGAATGGATCCCACTTGATCATGATGGATGATATGTTTTGCAAACTTTTGTGTTCCATTGGCCTATATTTTGTTATGGATTTTTGCATCTATGTTCATTGGAGATATTGGTCTGTATTTCTCTATTCCTGTGGGATGCTTGCCCTGTTTGGGTATCAAAGTTATACTGGCTTCATAGAATGTTTTTTGGAGTTCACCATATTTTTCTATGCTCTGCAATAATTTGTGAAGAATATGTGTCATCTCTTCCCTGAATACTCGGTCGAATTTTCCTATGAAGCCATGTAGTCCAGGAGATTTCTTTGTTGGTAGTTTCTTGTTAACCATATGTATTTCTTCTTTTGCTATGGGACTGTTGAGATTCTTGGCCTTTATCTGGAATAATCTGGGGAGGGATTGTACTTCCAGGTATTTGTCATGTCTTCCATGTTGTTGATTTCTTTAGTACACAGGCTTTCATAGTACTTTGTTATTATCCTTTTAATCTCTTGGGGTCCATTGTGATTTCCCCTGTTACATCCCTCATTCTGGGTATTGATGTTTGCTCCTTCGTTTCCTACATTAGGTTTGCCAGCAGACTGTTGATTCTGTTGATTCTTTCAAAGAACCAGCTTTTTGCTGCATTGATTGTCCTTATCTTTCCCCTGGTTTAACTCTGCCTTGATTTTTATTATTTCTTTCTTTTTACTGTTCGATGGGTTGTTCTGTTGACTCTGTTCTTGTTGCTGGAGGTTTTGTGATAGCATATCAGTTATAAGTCTCTCTTCCTTTTTCATGTATGCATTAATCACTGTCCAGCTTCCCAAAATAACTGCTTTTGCTGTGTCCCATAGGTTTTGATATGTTGTATTCCCATTTTCATTAGTTTCTAGAAACTTCCTAATTTATCCTCTAATGTGTGCCAGTACCCATTTGTGTCACAGAAGATCATTATCCATCCTCCAGTTGTTTGCCCTTGTTTTTCTGATCGTCCTTTTGTAGATCTCCAGCTTTATGGCGTGGTGGTCTGAGGGGGATGTTTGAATAATCTCTATGTGTTTGAATCACTCAGGCTTGACTTGTGTCCCAGCATGTGGTCTATTTTCAAAAAATTTGTCATGCATGCTTGAAAATAATATGATATTTTTGGCATTTGGATGGAAAGCTCTATAAATGTTTGTCAAGCCTGGTCGCCTAATTGTAGTGCTTAGCTCTGTAGCTTCCTTGCAGCCCTTCTTTCCCTTTGTTCTGTCTTTCTTAGATAACAGTGTATTAAAGTTGCCTATTTTGATTGTTGAACCAGTGATTTCTTTTGTCATCCTTTGAATAGTTTCTTGACAAATTTCATGCATCTCTTGTTAAGCACGTACATATTTATTATGGTTCTTTGTCTTCTGATTCTCTGAGCATTATATAGTGACCATCCTTGTCTCTTTTTATGGTTTGCACCTTGACTCAATTTTGTCAGAGATTAGGAATGCAACCCCTGCTTTTTTTAAGTTGCCGTTTGCCTGGTATATTTTTTGCCAGCATTTTATTCTTAGTCTATTTTTGTCTGTGAGCTTAAGATATGTTTACTGTTGGTAATAGATTGATGGATTATGTTTTCTGAGCCAGTCTGCTAACGTTGTCTTTTAATGGGCGATTTCAGATCATTGGCATTCAGAGTTATTACCATCATCTGTGGATTCATTGCTGTCATCTTATACCTTTTTGTTGGGTGTTTTCCTATCTCCTTTCATATCAGTGTGCTGTGTTTATATGGAGGGGTTCATTCTTGTCTTCTTTTCCCTCTCAGGCAATGTTATCTTGATAATTGTTTTCAGTGCATTGACTTCTGGATGGAGTTGAGCTATATGGTGGTCTCCTGCTTGTCCTTAGTGGTGTTGGTCTTCTTCTCAGTTGAATCATGGGTAAATATCCCAGGGCCTCCTTAATTGCTGAAAATTAGTGACTATTTATGATACCCACACCAGCAGGAACGGAGCTGGGGAAAGGGGGAAAGGGCATTGCTGATATAGTTACTTTGTTCCTGGTTGGAGAGGGAGAATGCAAGGACTGGGTAGATAGCAGAGAGGGAACTGCAGTGTGAGGTATTTTGGCTAGCTCCTGGAGGTCCTCTGAGAGCCTAGGATTAATGACCACCTTTAGACACCAGCCTGGGTAAATTATTGCAGGCTGTGAATCTTGTATCTTGGCCATAGGAAGTTGTGGCTGATGCCATTCCACTAGAGCTAGTGAGGGATTAGTGGAGCCCACTTGCAGATTCAGTGAATTTAGAGCGTTTCAGTGAGTTCTCTCATCACTCTATGGGAAAAAATTACAGGAGGAGGTCTAAACTAGACTCTAGTACACTGAATCTATTTTTAGCACCCAGCATCCCAATAGTGGCCTCCTTACCTCTTAATTTTCTGATCTAACAACAAGATCATTGGGTGGGTGATTCTACCTGGATGCCATATTGACTCCTCCTCTTATGCTGTGTTTTCTAGACAAAGAAAAGTTTTTAATCAATTATTTTGATATATGTATAGATATGCATATTTATTTAAATATATATGTGTGTGTTTAAATTTATATATTAAAAACCTCAGACAGGAAAATAAAAATATTTATCTTCATTACATGAGAGACTCACCATACTAGTAGATGAAAAATTAAAAACATTTTGATAGGAAAAATTTATGGAAAGTTGAAAGTAGGAATAAGAGCAGTATTATGGGTTTCTCTAGACTTGGAGAATACCACAAGGTAAGTAATGAAGATTTTACAGTGAAAGAATACAATAGTAATTATGAGACAAGATTTTGGAGTCAGGTAGACCTTATTTGAGCTTTAGTTAAGCTACATACAAGCTACATAATCTTGGCCAGTTGTTTAAATTTTCTGTTCCTCACTGTAAAGAAATTCTGTAACTTAGTTATTGAATTATCTAACACATGTTTACTGAATACCAAGTGTGTTAGTTTTATTTTATGCTAACATGACTGAGCCAGGATTCTCTTATGATGCGATCGAACTTAGTGTGGTCACTACCATAATGGGATCTTTTGGGAACCAGCCAAGCAGTTACACAACCACTTGTCTGTCATTTTGTCGTACTGTGGTGGCTTGTGTGTTGCTGTGATGGTGAAAGTTATATCACTGGCATTTTAAATACCAGCAAGGTGAACCAAATTGAACATATTTCTGGGGAGCTTCTAGACTAAGAAAAGACTTAGAAGAAGGACTTGGCTCTCCACCTAAATGAAAGATGCCTCTGAAAACTTTATGCAGAGCTTGAAGACATTCTCAGGTACGGAAGCCCTAATGAATTAAAGCCGAATATTGTTGGAGATAGTACCAGAGGATGGATCGCTCAGATGAGAGGACACTCAGAATATGACTGAGGAAGAGCTGATTTCTCAGAGTGGACTCGACGAAAGTGACATAGTTGGGTAAAACCCATGGGAGTGAATCCTTTGGGATCTTTATTTGCTGATGGGGCACAACTCAAGGTAGGAGAAAAAACTTGAAAAATCTCTAATGATCAGAAATTGGTATGCAAATTATGAATCAAGGAAAATTGGAAGTGGTCAAATATGATATTGAATGCATAAAGCTCGATATTATAGTTGTTAGTGAGCTGAAATGGACTGGTGTTTGTCACTTTGAATAAGAGAATCATATTCGTTTTCATGCTAAGAATAACATAAGCAGGAGTAATTGCAAAATCAATAATAAAGTACAATACTGTTTGTGTTAGGATTATGTCTGTACTCCTTCAAGAAAATCCAATCAATACAACTATTATTCAAATTTGTGCACCAACTGTAAACACTAGTGGAGAAGAAATTGAAGAATTCTATCAAGAATTTCAGTCTGAAATTGGTCAAATATGCAGTCAAAAAGCACTGATAATTATTGGTGATTGGAATGAAAAAAATTGGAAACAAAGAGGAAGGAAGAGTAGTTGGAAAACATGGTCTTGGTCATAGAAATGAAGCAGGAGATGACATGATAGAGTTTTACACAGTCAACAACTTGTTCATAGGAAATACCTTTTGTGAACAATACAAAAGGTGACTGTACACATGGACTTCCTCAGATGGAACACACAGAACTCAAATTGACTACATCTGTGGAAAGAAAATTTGGAGAAGTTCAATATCAGCAGCTAAAACCAGACCAGGGGCTGACTATAGAACAGACTATCAACTACTCATCTGTAAATTTAGGATCAAGCTGAAGAACATTATAATAAATCTATTAGAGGAAAAATGCAACTTTGAGTCTATCCCACCTGGATTTTGTGAACATGTCATGAACAGATTTGATGCACTAAACACTAATAGCCAGTCATCTATGAAGAAAGTAAAAAGTCATTTAAAGGACAGGAAAGAAAGGAAGGGTTAAAGTGAATGTCAGAAGACTCTGAAACTTGATTTTCATCACAGTAGCTAATGCAAATAGAAGAAATGATGAAGTAAAAAAAGGTGAATCAAAAATTTCAAAGGGCAACTTGAGAAGACAAAGGCAAATATTATAATAAAATGGGTAAAAATCTAGAGTTAAAAACCAAAATGGGAGAAGATAACGTAACTCAAACTAAAAAAAAATAAGAAAAATATCAAGCCTCTAGTTGAAATATTGAGAGATTGTAAGAGCAAAATATTGAATGATGCAGGAAGCAACAAGAGAAGATGGAAAGATACACAGAGTCACTGTATCAGAAAGAAACTAGCTGACATTCTACCATTTCAAGAGATAGTATATGAGCAAGGCCCAATTGTGCAGAAGGAAGAAGTTGAAACTGCACTGAATCCATTAGCCTAAGAATTACTGGAATTGATGGAATACCAATTGAAATATATCAGCATGCTGATAAAGCATGAACACACTTACGTTTGTATGCCACGAAATTTGGGAGATAACTGCTTGCCCAACTGACTGGAAGAGATCCGTATATTTGTGCCCATTACAAAGAAAGGTAACCCAATAGAATGCTCAAACTCTATAATAATATCATTGATATTACAGGCAAGTAAAATTTAGCTGAAAGTCATCCAATAATTATTGCAGCAGTACATTGACAGAGAAGTGCCAGAAATTCAGGCCAGATACAAAAGGGGATATGGAACAAAGGCTATCCATAAGATGGATCTTGGCTCAAATCAGAGAATACCAGAAATATGTTTACATATGTTTTATCAACTATACAAACATGTTCAACTGTGTGGACCATAATAAACTTTGAGAAAAGTGGGAATTATGGAAAACTTCCTTGTGCTCATTAATAACTTGTACATGGATCGCGGCAGTTATGTGAATAGAACAAGAGAATACTGCATGGTTTAAGTTCAGGAAAAGTATGTGAAAGTGTTGTATCCTTTTACCATACTTGTTCAAACTGTATGTTCAAAAATAATCAGAGAAGCTGGATTATATTGTGAAGAATGTGGCATCAGGATTGGTGGAAGGCATATTAACAACTTTGGATATGCACATGACACAACTTTCCTTTCAGAAAGTGAGGAAAATTTGAAACACTAGCTAATGAAGATTAAGGATTATAGCTTGCAATATGGCTTATGACATAATGTAAAGTAGACCAAAATTCTTACAACTGGACCAAAAGGTAACATCATGATATACGGAGAAAAGGTTGAAGCTGTCAAGGATTTTGTCTTTCTTGGCTCCACAATCAATGTTCATGGAAGCAGCAGTCAAGAGATTATAAGATGCATTGCATTAGGTAAATTTGCTGCACAAGACCTCTTTAGAATATTGAAAAGTCAGGACGTTACCTTGAGTAGTAATGTCTGCCTGACCCAGGTCATAGTGTTTTCGATTGTCTCATATGCATGTGAAAATTGGACATTGAATAAAGAAGATGGAAGAAGAATAGATGTAGTTGAATTGTGGTGATGGAGAAGAATATTGGAGGTAACATGGACTGTTAAAAGGATAAACCATTCTGTCTTGGAAGAAGGCCAGAGTGATCCTTAGAGGCAAGAATGGCAAGACTTCATTTAAAATATGTTGGATGTATTTTCATTTTCAGGAGAGATGAGTTCCAGGAGAAGGACATCCTGCTTGGTAAAGGAGAGACCCAGAAAAAGAGAGGAATTCCCTCTGTATTAGTTTGGGTACTTTAGAGAAACAAATCCACAGAAACTCATGTATAAGAGAGCGTTTTATATAAAGGTTAGGTGCACATCAAGAAAACATCCCAACCCAGTGCTGTCCAAACCTACAAGTCCAACATTAACCCAGATGTCCGACACCAATCCACAAAGTCCTCCTCCATCTCACAAAACACACGAAATGTTGCCGACTGCAAGAGGAAAGCTGAATCAGTGAATTTGTAACCATCTCAGCTCTGGCAGGGGTCTCCATATGGCAGCTCCAGCACCCAGGGCTGCATCGGGGTAGGTCCATTTGGCTTCTCCTCATGAATGTCTTACAGGAAGTGAACCTTGCAAGCTGAAGCAGGGAACTGGCTAAGGCAGCTGCAACCTAGTCTGACCATAAGAAAACAAAAAATCCGAGAACTAGAAAGGCAAGGCCCATTGAACCATATAGCTCTCCGTCCTTTAATTAACCCCACATGTGTTTATCACCCAGGTTGGCAAAGTAAGCTTTAACTAACTCACCCTCAATTGGATGGATTGAAACCATGGGTGTAACAATGGGCTCATGCATAGAAATAATTGTTAGGATGTCTCAGGACAATGCAGTTTTTTATTCTGTTGTGCAAAGGGTCACTATTTCTCAGAACCAACTCAATGGTTCCTAAGAATAACAGCAACAGCCAGGTGACAATCTTGTGACAATTGGAGATTTCATTCAGAATGTAGCCTTTTCTTCGTAGGTTTGGATCCTGCATGTGGTTCATTGACCTCCTGTTATATTCCCTGCGAATCCCAGGAGCCATCAGTGGACTGATGACTTGGATTCATTTGGTGAACCTCAGATTGATTCAGCTTGGCATCCACTACCCTGTGGTGTTCCAGCTTCATATTCCTGTTTCTTGTCCATCAGCCCTTGCAGCAAGAGGAGTCAGGAGAAGCCTTTATCTTTGATATGACACATGGAATTAAACTGAATTGGACTTACGTCTACAACCAGATGAGCCATTTCTTGATATAAATCTATTTTTGTATAAATGGACATACAAGCGTTGCTGGTTTTGCTTTTCTAGGGAACGCAGCCTAACATACCAACTATGTGGCAGCCATTTTCAACACCCAGATTCTGGGGTAAAGTAGACAAAGTTACCGATATAGGGAATAAAAATAGTACTGTTAGGTAGCTAGTTTTAGGGACAGGCTGTTGTCCTTCCCATGCCTGCCCTCTTGAATTTTTGTTATATTTTTCTCTATATTAAACCCAGGATTGATTAACTTATAGAAGCGTGAAGGTAAACAAGTGGCCATCTACCTGAAAAGCAACAAAGCCCACATGGAAGAAGCATACCAGCATGTGTGATCATGGGGTGTTGATGG